>NC_056731.1:284063722-284113722 GCF_019279795.1 Protopterus annectens
CGGACCGGAGTTCCGCTGTGGTGACCCCTATCTGGGAAAAGACACAAACAAGCAAACATGTATGTATATATGTATGTATACATACATATATGTATTTGTAGCAAACAGTCTGCTACATTTTAAGAAAAACAAAAAGATTTGTTTCTTTTTAAAATAAATAAATGTGAGGAAGGTAGGTCATAGGCAGTGTGCACAAATGGGACCTAATTGGCTCTTGCATTTCAAGAGCCCCAGGTACTTGATCGTGGACATTTTTTAAATTGCCCATCATCTGAGGTGTTGGCATGGGATGCAGCAATGGGCCCTAATTGGCTGGTTGGCTCCTACATTTTGGCAGCAGCAGCCACATCAGATCGCAGACATTGGAAGAGCAGGGATAGGAGGGAGGGGGCATGTATTTGTGTGGAACCTAACCTTTTTTTTTGCTCTCCAGTGTAAAAGCTGAAGATGTGGGGCCAAAGTTTGTGGGACTGGTACAGAACGCTTGTTCAGCCATCTATGCCCCTCTGTTTAAAAGAAGAATTGAAGGTGACAATATTGACCAGTAAAACCAGCAGAAATATTTGTATCTTTTGCTATCCACACTGTATATTGAGAAGGTAAACTGAGCTACAAAATAAAAACATGCATGCATACATAAATAAATAAAGAAAATAACTTCCAAGTATGTCAAAACCACCTAAGGCAAGTTGTGCTTAATATTTTGAACTATCAGGACAACATGGGACTTTTAGTATCTGTTAAGAAAGGGAATTATTTCTAAATATTGGACTGTTATGTAAGTCTTTCCAGAATTACTCACAGTAAGAAACCACAAGGCAGAAAGCTTTTTTGTTAGTTAATTACTTTACAGAAATAGGTTCTTCACCATACTGAAATACCCTGCTGCTACCACATTGAAACCGATGCCTTGGAGGTTGCTTATGTGTTCTTGCAAGATCATGTAACTGTTGAGAGATGACTGATATGCTTCAATGAACTTAATTAGAAAAAACGATCACTTGCTGCCAGCTGCTCAAAGCAATGATACCAGATGTATCCAGACTAAAGAGCAAGACTTCTTTGTGTCAGTGTCAGAGTGTGTGTGTGTGTGTGTGTGTGTGTGTGTGTGTGTGTGTGTGTAGCTGAAATAGGTTGTCCACAGAACCTCTCGAGAAAATGGAGCTCAGTGGCAGCTATCTTTATGCATTAAGAGAATAAGTTTGAGCCATTGGTCAAGAAATAAACCCCAGAAATATTATCTTCAGATGTGGTGAGTGGCAATAAGAGCAAATCTGCTTAATCCAAGGTAGACTGCCAACTAGGCCATTATTTCTTCACAATATAAATATCTGGAAAAGGATAAAGTAATTACTAACATCATGAAATGAAGCATCCTCCATGAATAAATCCTGTGTAGTTTTGATAACCACAACTTTTCCTCCCACATAAGAGCTAGGTTTACCTAAATATATCTGTGTTGTTGCCTGGTTCTTTTGTTCAGGGGGATGGAGCCTTTACTGCACCTCAGGTGACTAGTATTTTATTAGCAGCCCCGGCACTGGCGGAGCCATACATGGAGGGGGTAGAGTTAAATTGTGTGGCTCCCTTACCCCTGCTGGAGGGAAGGAAAGATTTGCTTTCATTCTGTGCATACTGAGCAGTGTGATCTCCCTGGTGGAGATGAGAGAGAGGGGAGGGGAGGGGAAGGGCAAGGCCGCTGAGAGAGAGAGAATGGTCCTTGTGGAAATGAGAAGGTATATTAGTTGGATGACTCATTTCACACTCCTGCCTTGGACCTAGCTAAGTGTGCAACGCTAGATCCAGGGAGAAAATAAAAAATGCAAACCACTCCTAATTTCTGTCTAAATAATAGATTCTCCCAGTTGACACTTTCCCTTGCAAAGGAAAGTAATAGACATGCTGACCTGCTGGGGCCTGCTGATCAACAGGCAATATGGAAAATGATACAAAAAAGTGTAGCTGCCGTTGGACATGATTCTTTTTTTTTTTTTAACCATTCTCTTGTCCGTACCAGTGTGTGGGTAGGTGTGTGTGTGTGTGTGTGTGTGTGTGTGTGTGTGTGTGTGTGTGTGTGTTTGTTTGTTTGTGTTTGTATCTGGCCTGCACCAAAAGATTTGTCATCTTGTTTATTTGTTGCTTACAATATTTAAATTGATTTGTTGAAATTTGTTCACAAAATTTTGTATTTAACTTACCCTTGTACAATAATTAGCACCTCCAACACATACTTTGTTGTCATTTTAGCAGCGTAACTATTATTTTAGCCTTATGAACTTAATGCAGTCACGTTTAGTTTACATCTTTCAGTTTATAGATATTACTGTTATGTTTTAATGTTTGCCCATTAATGTCAGGGGTATGCATCATACTTTTATTGCCCTGTTGTAGGAAGTCAGGTTAGTTAGGAAACACTAAAGATGTTTGTTTAAATCATGACCAGGTTTCACTGTATGTAGCTTAGCCAAATGCTGGAAGAGGAGTATCATTCTCATGCTTGTCTGCAGATTGGTTTGGAAACTGCTTGGTCATCAGCATCAAGGTGAAAGAAGATAGGTTATGACTGGGTTTGATCCTCCCCGGCCCAGTGACCGTTTCCACTATCTACAGGCCTAACATATACTTCCTATTTTTCTTTTTATCTTTTGTATATAGTTTATGTGCTTGTAACCCTAAAACTGATCATTTTTAAAAGAGCAACTTAAAGGTCTTTCTAGATCCCAGTACTAACAGGTCAGACTTGAAAAAATCACAGACACACAAAAACATACTCATCATTAGCACAAGGGCTAAAAGGCAATGCCTTTTGTGGTATTTGGAGATCATTGCATCCTGTAGATCCTGGCTACTCATTCGTATGTTCTTGCTGAAGCAGTGAGGAGCAAATAGGGTCATAACTTTGATTAAAATGGGAAATGAGGCTATAACCTATCCAAAAGATATTAGTGAAACATTTAAATCATATTAGTCAATGGTATATGCACAAATCATGTTGTTTGCTGAATGCCAGAGGCCTATACTTAAAACTTTTCTGAGAAAGCTCCAATTACCAGCAGTTAGCTTAAGGACTCTAAAGTCTGCTCCCAGTGGCAAGCCCCAATTCCACAACGTGGGTGTGGAACTGCCTAAATTGCTTCAGCACCAGATACTGTTTTCTTTAATACATTTATTCCAGTTTGCATTTTCAAAAAGCGATTAGTTGTCCTCCATCAACATCAGGCATCCTCCCCTTTAAAGCATTTATTCTAGTTAATGCCTTATAAAAGCACTTCTTTGCACTCAAAAAAACAACCCCCCCCCAAAAAAAAAAAATAGCCTGATCTGTCTCATTAATATGAGTCCAGACAGCATACCAAAGTCTGTACTAAAATTTGTCTGCTTCTATTGTCTGTAAAACACCCAGCTAAGGTTAGCTTTGTAAAATGTAGGTCCAGGAGGGATCAACCGAGAGCCCTTATTTCTGTTATACAGTCTGCCTAACATGTCTCTAATCTGTTGGAAACAATTTTAGAAAAAGCTACTGATTTTATCAGTTAGTCTTACATATGATAGATATTACATTTTGTATTCCCTGAATCTGTCATTAAAGCTATGCATGGCTTGTATTCCTCAACTCTGGCATGATTTTTTTTAAGAAATAGGGTCATAATAGACACGTTTCAGTTTTGAAATGGTTTAAGGCAAGGTTGTCCATTGTCTTCAACCCTGTTCATGTTGGTCAGAGAGTCTTTGGTTCAGTGTATTAGAAACACAGATACCATTGCAACAAGATGGAGTGTGATGAGTAAAGATGTGGCAGTTCTAACATTTGCAGATAGCTGCCTGTTTCATTCTAGCAGCCAAGTTAATGTTACTGCCACTTTATATGATACAATTCTTGTGTTTTATATTGTTGCAATTAAAACCGAATTGTTTCTTCTATTAGCTAGCAACAGAGGATTTGGAGAATGGTATTCACCCTTCCCCTTTTTATTGTGCATGTGACCACTCTGTTAATTGGTCAGCATTCTGCATACTTCTGTGACGGAACTGTTTGAAATTAATTTTATGCTGCTGTGGGGACAGTCTTTGGTGAATGTGCACATTTGGAGATGACAATCCATGTCCATGTTAGGTAAATTAAATGCCATTAGAATGCTAGTCCTCCCTAAAAATCTTTTCTGTTTTGAGGACTCTGCCTTCCCCTATCCAAATTTGCTTGCAGGTTATCTGGAATAAGTAGTGACTCAAATCGCAACTGCTGTACTGTGGTTTTGTTGATTTTGGAGTATATTTGAGTGCTGTAATTTTAGCATATCCTTTCAAAGAACAGACACTTCCTAGCCCATGGTGTATAAGTGAAGCCTGGCTGTTGTCTGACTCTTCACTAGACTCTCACTTAGTCTAATAATTTGGTTTGCTTTCATAAGGTAATCAAAGCCCTAAATAGATCCATTGAACTGAAGAACATTTTTGGCAATTTTGCATGTCATTTGCACAAACTCCATCTAAAGACAGAGAGTTAAACAGAATGCTGGATATTCTGATTAAATAACTGTATAACGTGCTCTGAGGTTTTCTTGCTGTTAGTCAATGGCTCAGTGACTCTGGCCTTTTTTTTATATGTACTCCATGGTATCTGCCTAACGACACCCTTATCTGTGCCCTAGTGGTTCATTCATTACTGCAGGGATGAGAGACAGGCATCCCCAAACTAGGTGAGAGACCTACAGCCCATTTATTCCCATGTAAGTGCCTGATAATTCCATTTATTCCCCTAGAAGTAACAGTCAGGTATCAGGAAGCAAGACAGTTTACTGATCCTGTGATGGACCTCATCCCTTCTAACCCCTCACCACTCACAGAAAACAGACTCACAGTGACTGCCTAGGTGTGGAATTATGTGACTGCCACTAACCATGTCATAGCCTAGCCACTCTTGCCAGTGATTTCATACCTACTGGTAGGTTTTGCTGGGCCTCTTTCTATTCCTTAAGATGGACAATCTGGTATTAAGCATTCATATCATCCTGTGCCTTGCCACTTCAGCTTCCACACTGCTAATCAAACATGTGCAACGTGGATCTTAGATACAACTCTGGCATGTTCTGAACATTTACATGGTAAATTTGACCTTTGCACATCTGAAAATGTTACATATTTTCAGCCTGCAGTGATCTTGTACTGCTTCAAGTCATGAGATGTCTCTTCCAAACCCTTCATTTGCTAAGATATTGTTTTATTGTCAAAATAAAAGTTTTTTTGAAGTGAACTTGACGTGATTAGTAATTTGTGATAAATCGTCATTAATAGTATAATGGCAGGGGTCTGGTAAAAGGTGAAGTAGGGTGATTTTGCGAGAAGAATGTCCGAAAACTCCTGTCTGTCCACAAACCTATCAAATCTGCTGTTCATTGTCAAAACTTGCACCATGTTGCTAATGCCTGGATCAAGGTCAATACCCTCCCTCCCATATTTGAAACCATTCTGAAAGACTTCTTTGCCAAAAGCTGACTCTGTTCTTGCTCAACACCAAGATAACCTATATTCCTAAATATGAGCAAGCACTTGTTCATTCCTTACACCCCACTCTCCTCTTTTGCTCACTTTCTTACTTCTATCAGTTTCTTTCCTCTAGCTTTCTGTGTAAATATACCAAAAGCCTGCTTTTCTCTTACTTCGTGTTGCAGTTCCTGTTTGTATTACACTAACTTGTCTTTAATGTCTCTGTAAACTGGCTAACATTTCTCTAAATATTAAATCATTGTCATATAACTTGTATCTCTTCTTAACTAATGATGTTATGTTGTCCTGTCTCGCCTTCATTCTTACTGGATGAGTTCGACCAAATATACTAGCTCAAAGTCTCTAACTTGGCTTGTGGCAGGAAGGTATCCCATCATGCAGTAGTGTAATTCCCCTGATCTCATTTGCTGCTGTACGAGTTTGGATGCTACTCTTTTTGGCTGTGGCTAAGTTCTTTTAAAAGCTTCTATTTTACCCTTTGTTAAGCTATTTTTAGCCTAAGAATTGCTTATTATTAGTAGTAGTTAGTAGGTTTTTTCCTGTAGTTTAACTGTGTGCTGTGCTTTCGAGTGTTGTTTTTCTTCCAGTGTGTGCTTTTGGTGGCCCTCGTTACTCGCAGGCCATTTTCTTTTATTCCCGTTTTTTGGTAGTGGTGTAGTTTAGTGCTAAAGTAGAAGTTAGCTTTTATACGTTTTATTAGCTCGTTTAAGTTAGAGAGCTATTTTCCTGTGGTGTATCCCTCTCACTCGCAACTCTACTAGGTCCGTTTACTTTAGAGGGCAGAGTTGTTCTCTTTGTTTCTATATTGTAGACATGTTTACAGTGTTTTATAGTGTGATAAAACTGTTCAGACTAAAATCTTTTGTGTGTGTTAGTTTTTATAAAGGGTGTTAAGTGTAACCTGTAATTTTTCTAGTGTATTTTTCCTTTCCAAAATGTCTAAGGAAACTAGAGAAAAGGAACTCAAGCTTTCAGGGTTCAAAAAGTGTCAGAAATGCTCTCAGATGTCCATCACTGATGGCCATAACATTTGTGTCTTTTGTTTGGGGGCCATTAACCTCCAGGAAACTTGTACCTTTTGTCATTCCTTTAGCTCCCGTATTCTGCAGGAAAGAAAGAATAAGCTTATACTCAAAGGGCTCCTGAAACCTTCCTTTGAGGAGGCTCTACATAGCTCTTCTTCTTCCAGTAGATCCCTTTCATCTAAGAGTGACAAAGCTTCAAAACAGCCATCTCCACCTTCTTTGGCTCAGTCAGAGCCACAGCTAAAATTGGCTAAAACCTTTGATGGATCGATCTCTTTGACTCCACAGCCGTCAGAACCGACGGAGATCATAGACTTGGACAAATCTAGTCCTTCAGTGCCAAGGCCTTCGGAGCTGAAAGAGACTGTTTATCGGAGCTGGTCCACTGTCTTGTTACTGGTCTCCCCTACCTTGAGATCTCCCATTTTGGAGAGATCTTGCTCACCAACCCTCTCCTCCAGGTCTTCTAGGAGCTTATCAGATGATGACATGGATAGGGTGGTGCTCAGACTGTTGAAGTCACCAGTGCTTGCTAAATTGTTTTGGGCTCCAACCCAGTTGGTTCCAGATCCAGCTAAGACTATGGTTATTACATCCACTATGATTCCTCCTCTGAGTCAAGCTGGATCTTTGGAGCTGGAATGTCAGGTACTGCTTGCTGTAGATTCTTTGGTTCTGAGACTCCTGGAGATTTTGGAACTGATCCCTGCTTTGACTCTCTTGGTGCCATCAGGAGAGTCTAGGTGCCAAAGTTCTGCAATCGGATCCGGGGGAGATGCTCAGACCTGAGTTTCTTCGGTTCTGAGTTTACCTCTCAGAGCTTCAGCTCAGCTGAGCTCAGCTCCTACATCAGCCTCAGAGCTGATCTCCTTGGAGCTGGGGATTGTCTCTTTTTCCTTGGAACCAGAGGTGTCCTCTGAGCCGAGGGGATCTGCCTTTGAGCTGATGAGGAGTGTGCTGTCCCCTCCTACAGTTCTACACAAGGATACTGGTATTCTGCCCCCCAAGGCACCGGCATCTGTCTCGGCACCACCCAATCCACAGGACAGCAGAGATCCAGAGCCTCAGGAAGCCCCATTGGGTGAGCCCCACTCTTCTGAGACCTCCCCCAAATACCCTCCTGAGGAGGCTCCTTGAAAGAGGACATGCAAGAGGAAGCATATTGATGCCCCTGACGAGTCCATCACCTCTGACACTGACCTGAAGGAGTCAGAAGGGTCCCCACAGTCATCCTCTGAAGATATCTCCTTTGCAGATATCCCAGAGATCCCAAAACAGTGAGGCAGCTGGAAATCCATCAGTCCTTCTGATGAGGAGTTGGTGTACCCTGACGGCTTTTGGATCTCAACGTTCAGCCTCCGCCTTTTGATGAGCTACCGGACTTGGTTAGTCGAAAGGTGTGGAAGTCACCAGACACTATGGAACCAATCCGTCTGAGGCCAAATAAGTTCTTGTCAGCACCTGTGGAAAAGAAATTTCTCATGAAAGACGTTCCTGTAGATGCTATAGTGGTGGCAGCAGCCACCAAGAAGGAACTCTCTGAAACATCCTCTTCTATCCATCCACTGAACAAGGACTCCTGGACAATGGACAGATATGGGAAGCATATTTTTCTTCAGCGACTTTTACCCTTAGATCTCTAAACTTTCTTTTGCACTTTATGAGGTTACAAAGAGATCTCCTGAAGGAGTTAGGAGATACTCTCCAAGGTTCATTGGCTGCTGGGGTGTCAGAAAAGGTCACTTCTCAGCTATCTACCTTAAATTCCACCGTTAACTCCTCCATGAGACTAATATCATATGCAGCAGATGGAGCAAGCAGGGCAGCGGGTTCCAGAATTTCCCTGAGGAGGCACTCCTGGATGTGCTTGTGCAGCTTTGTGGAGCCCTTCAAGCCTACCTTTACCCCTTTTGATGCATCCTGACTTTTTGGACCAAAAGTCAAGGACACACTCACCAGATGTAAGCAGGAAGGGAAAACTCTCTCTGCCATTGGGGTACGTTTTCCCGTTCATTCAAGACCTTATCGTAAAGATCAGAAGTGTAGGAAAATGTGGTTTAAAAGATCACAGGGAGTTTTTCAAGATGCATGAGGTGAATCCTTCCCCAAGGGCAGAGGGGGAGGCAGTAATGATAGACACCGTCCTAGAGGCAGAGGGGGTCTATAAAACCAGGGTGACTGTGATTCCTTTGTTGGCTGGCTCTACAAGCGCTTCTGAAAGGAGGCCCATGTGCTCTATCTACTCTGGAGGCAGTCGAGGGGGCATGTTTCTTTGTACCCAGAAGCCTGGTGACATATCACAAGAGACAAGTGGGTACAAAGTATAATATCCAGAAGCTATTCCATTCCCTTTTGCCATCCTGCCCCACAGATCGGATCAATCCTGGATGTTTCACCCAGTCAAAGGGAACAAGCAACTGTAGAAATTCAGAAGTTGCTAGACAAAAGAGTCATCCAAGAAGTCCCTGCAGACCAAATAGGATTCGGAACTTACTCAAGATTCTTTCTAGTGCAAAAAAGAACCGGGGACTGGTGACCCATTTTGGATCTCATCAAGCTAAATGAATCTGTAAAGAAGTCCAAGTTCCGAATGGTGACACTGCAGTTGATTCTTCCTTTTTTAGGGAAAGACAATTGGATGTGCTCAGTGGACCTCCAAGATGCATACTACCACATAAAAATGGACAGAGCATCAAGGAGTCACTTATGCTTCCGGCTGGGAGCCAGTCATTACCAGTTTTGAGCTCTGCCCTTTGGTCTCACTATAGCCCCCAGAGTGTTTAACAAATGCATGGCAGTAGTCACAGCTCACTTGAGACGTCTGTGATTCCAAGTTTTTCTGTATCTAGACGACTGACTCTTTATTGCCACCACCAAGCATCTACTTCAACAGGCAAGGGACACCACTCTTCAAACTTGCTGTCAGTTATGGATTACAGTCAGTTTACAAAAATCTGCCTTGTTGCCCTGTCAGCATATTACATTCATAGGCCAGCTCTCAACACCGTCTCCATGATATCGCATGACTTCTGCAGGACAGGGTTTCTGTTCTCAGACAACAAATAGTCTACCTTTTACCCAGAAACAAAGCAAAGGCAAAGACAATTCTGAAACTCCTAGGGACTATGGCTTCAGCGACCACCTTTGTTCCCCTAGCCAGAATGCACACGAAAATTCTTCAATGGCTTCTGTTTGCTCAATGGTCATTACAAAAACTTAAACAGAAAATGTTCCCTGCACGTATGGCAACTGCAAGGCTCCAAATCACTGAAAGCACAGCACAAGAAAATGAAGCCAGCAGACAATGACAAAACTGTGAATTTAATAGACTCCTATACAGTACATAGGTAGTCAATATAAATTAATATTTTTCTACCATTTTGGGGGACAGGTGCTTGTTCTCATTTTGTAAGGGTAGAAATATTGGTTCCCAGCTGAGCCATTATAAGCACATTCTCAGAGGTCCAGATAATTTATGTCTAAGAACATTGACTGGTGACCCATTAGAAGGTTGTGTACCATGTGGCCACTGTCCCCATTGTAAGAATGTTAGCAAAACAAAGGACTTCACCAGTCATAATACAGCCAATGTTTATAACATTTGCTTTTTTGCTAACTGTGGGACTGACTGGCTGGTCTATCTAGCCACCTGTTCCTGCTCTGCATTCTATGTAGGTCAGACCTCTAGACCACTGAGGATTCAGATTTCAGAACATCTAAGTGAAATCAGGAATAAAAAACCTAGCAATGCTTTATTTAAACACACTAACAAACACCCTAATGCTGTATTTAAATTTACAGTTATTGACAGAATCATGAGCAATAGGGCTTCTAAAGCCGGATGGCATAGCCTTTTAAAGTCAAAGGAAAAGGAATGGATTATAAAATTAGGTGCATTATTTTCACCTGGATTATTTATTTATTATTTATTTATTCCAATTTGATGACCGGGGAGGTTTTCAGTGGAGGCCCGGGGAGAAAAGCTCCAACAATACATAGTTACATCAATAATTACTAAGAAACGTTGCATTACTGACAAATAAACAGGTAGCATTCATAAAGAAACAAACAATTACAATTTTGTTTAGGTGTAAAAGACAGGCAAATGGCCTTGAGGCTAGATTTTACAGTATAGTTATTTATACAGAATACAAATGAGCAAGGTTAGCTAGGTGAGGGGTTAGCCCAGGAGTAAACGTGGAGGAGACGTTGAGAGGTATAAGGTGAAGAGTACAGTTGCATTTCCTGTTTGAGTAAAGGTGAGAATGAAGAAGAGTTTTAAAGTTTTCGAGGTTATCGCTGGTCCTAAGAGTGGAGGGAAGAGCATTCCATTTTTTGGCTAAGGTGAAGGAAAGCAGAAGTTGACCAGCTGGCGCTTGTGTTTGTGGATGGTGATTAGGTTTTGGTGGGTAGATCTAAGTGTTCTATGGGGAGTATATGGTTGTAGGATATTGGATAGTGCAGGGCACTTGGTTGGTTGGAATATTAGTCTAAAGGCAGTCGTGATTTGGAGAAAGTCACTTTGGTTATGGAGTTCAAGCCAGTTTAATGAGTGAAGGGAGGAACAGTGATGAGAGGAAGATTTGGCTTTGGTAGCAAATCTGGAAATTTTATTGTAACATACATCTAGTTTGGAGGATAGTGAGGAGGATAAATTAGTAAGCAGAGGGGTGCCATATGGTAGAGAGGGAAGGAGATAAGTAGTGGGGAGAGTTAGTCTGGTAGCAGGAGAGAGGAAGTGATTGTTTCTATAAAGTAGGCCGAGTTTTATGTGGGTTTTCTTTATGTTTAGCTGGGCGTGAGTATTAAATTTTAGGTGTTCATTAATGGTTACACCAAGAAGTTTGGTGGAGGGAACGACCTCTAAAATGGAGTTGTTATGGCTGGTTATTTGGAATGGGTTTTATCAATAGGGGAGGACTTAAGAGAGAATAGAAGGATTTTAGTTTTGCTAGCATTTAATGAGAGGTGATTTTGGAGCATCCAGTTTTCAGTAGTTGAGAAGGCTGTTTGTGTCAGTAGTTGGAGATCTGTTAAATTAGAGGCGCAGCAGATCAAAGTTTAATTGTCAGCATATTGAACAATTTTAGTATTGGGTATGGCCTTGTAAAAGTCATTAATAAAGATGTTGAATAGAACTGGGCCAAGTATGGATCCTTGGGGTACTCCAGTGGGGGTAGGATAGAAGGTGGAGGTGCTCTGGCCCCATTTGACAGCCTGGGACCTGTCAGAAAGATAACTAGAGAACCAGGAGAGAGTTTTGTGGGAGAGATTGAGATTAGACAGATGATTTAGAAGGTGGGTGTGGGAGATGGTATCAAAAGCTTTAGATAAGTCCAGCAGAACTGAGGATACTAAATTACTGGAGTCACGGGCTAAATTGACAGTATGTAAGAAGAGAGAAGGGTGGTGTTGGTACTATGTCCTGGGCGGAAGCCGTGTTGGGTAGGAGGGAGTAGCTGATGTTTGGTAAGGAATGGCAAGAGCTGAAGGTGGATGCATTTTTCAAGGAGTTTAGAGAGAGGGGAAAGGATGGCTATGGTGTGGAAATTAGATACATTACAGTTTTTGCCACCCTTGTGAAGTGGAAGAATATATGCAGAGCGCCATAGTTTGGGTACATAGGATTCAAGTAGGGAGCTATTGATCAGGATGCTAATAGGGAGAGCAATACCATCAGAGGCTATTTTTAAGGAGGAGGAGGAAATGTTGTCAGGGGCATTGGAGCAAGGCTTTAGTTTAGAGATTAGTTTCTTTATTTGGTAGGTGGAGATGGGTTTGAGTTCAAAAGTAGGGGGGAGGAGGGAGAGGATGTTTGATTTGGGTGGGGTTGAGGGTTGTTGTTGGTAAAGGTCTTGGTTAGCTCAGCAATAGAAGTGGTGAAGAAGGTGTTAAATAGTGAGGCAATTTCAAGGTCAGATTTGCTGGTGTCGGGGCAGGGATTATTTTTAGTACCTGGCCTAAGGAGAGAGTTGATAGAATTCCAAAGTTTTTTGGAGTTTTTTGCATGATTTGTTTGCATTTTGATGTAGTAGGACTTTTTATCTTTGATCATTTGTTTTTTGGCAAGGTTTCCTAGTTGTTTGCATTTAAGAAAGATGTCTGGTTGTTTAGTTTGGAGGTATGTTTTCCAGGTTTTATCTCTTTGTAGCATAATCTTTTTGGTGTCTTTGGTAAACCACGGGGTGGTCTTAGATTTTACTCTTTTTGTTCTTACTGGATCTAGGGAGTTATGGAAATTTAAGAAAGGTGAATTGAAAAAGTCAAGGGCTGAGTCTAATGGAAGAGTTTTCAGGGGGTTCCAATTGTTATTTCTGAATGAATCAGAGAAAGTAGTAGGGTTAAAGTTAGAGATGTTCCGAGTGTAGATAAACTGATGGGAGTGTGTGTGGGGGGGCAAGGGAAGCTCGATGGGTGAAGGCAGGGAGGTGGTCTCCTAATGGGTCTGGTATGACACCAGATTGTATCACTTTATTGGAATGAGATACTAGGATCCAGTCTAGTATGAAGCCTGGGGCATTGGTTTTGTTGGGTCTAGTAATGGTGTTAGTAAGTTGAGTGTAGTTAAATAGATTGATTGACATGGTGGGGTTAGGGTTGTTGATTTTGTTACAGTCTATATTTACATCACCCAATATGTAAGTTCCCAGTTTAATATTTGAGGAGGCCCAGGACAGGATGTGTTCCAGGGTGTTGGTGTTGTTACCAGGAAGAATATAGAGGAAAATGAAGCAGATGCCTTTATGATTGTTCATTTTTAGAAGGCCTGCTACAAGTTCAGCATTATTGAAAGAAGGGATGGGATTAGGATATGGAGTAAAGGACAGCTGGTTGGAGTAGACTAGTGCAACACCGCCACCTCGAGTACTTAGGCAGTCAGATCAAAGTGATTGAAATCCAGGGGGAAGGAATTCAGAGTCACTTATGTTAGGTTTTAGCCAGGTTTCAGAAATGGCTACAATGTCAGGTGAGTTGTGAGTGAGCCAGGCATGAAAGTGGGTTGATGTGAAGTTGTACTATCTCGCCGTTTTGTTCTTACAAACGGGTTCGGAGGCGAGGGTTGGCCGCTTTCCAAGCTCAGACTCTCAGAGAAGCTCGAGACCTAGTGGATATCCCATGATTCCCTGCTGTAACTCCCCAGATCTAGTTTGCCGCTGCAACGATCGCAAGCTCTGAAGAGTGAAGCTCGGGCCAGTGAAAACTTTTCTTACTTAAAAATTTTTGTAGTTTAAGAATTTATTTTCCTTGATAGCGTTAAATTAGTTAGTTTGGTAGAGTAGATATTTTATAGTAATTTAGTAGTTGAAGGGTTTTTTTCTCCTTAGTAGTTGACAGGGCTCTGTCAATATATTATTATATACATATATAGTCAAGTGTGCTGTGGAGTGTTTTTTCTAGTAGTTTAAGCTTTATAATATCTTAGGATAATTTAGTCGGTGTTTCTCTTACATATATATATATATATATATATATATATATATATATATATAATTATAGTAGAATACTTAAGCTTATTTGTTGTGTTTTTTGTTGGATTTTAGTATGTCCGAAAAACAAAAGTCAGGTTTTAAGAGATGTGGTTGTGGACAGAAGATGTCTGTTACTGACAACCACACCACATGTGTGTGTATTGTCTTGGCTCTATACATTTGCAAGAAGTCTGCTCTATCTGCAACTCCTTCAGTGCTAGAGTTCTGCTAGAAAGAAGAAGGAAGTTGGTAGATAGAGGGCTTCTAAAACCGGATTTTCAGGCCTCTCTTGAAAAAGCTGACCTCTCTTCTAAGACGTCGAAAAGGTCTAAGTCTTCTAGAGGATCTTCAGAGCCTAAGTCTTCGGCTCCGAGTACCTCTGGCGTGATTCGAATATCGGTTCCACAGACATCGGGACTGAGTATCGATCTGCCTGTTCGATCTCTGGTGGTGGAGCCGATTTTCAATGCACCCCAATCACCTATCCTCCAGTCGGTGCATTCTTCGGCTCCTTTGAGCCATCACTCTTCACATTCCTCCAAATTATCTGATGTGGATCTGGATCGAGTGGTGAAAACGTTATTGGAGAACCCGGCCCTTGCCAAAATGTTATCTGCTTCGAGTCAAGTGACTTCGGAGCCGAATTTGCCCCTTGTTTCCTCCATAACCCATCGAATCTTCGGAGCCGGGGCTGACGGAACCGATGCTAGTAGAACCTGTGGAGCTGAGGTTTGATCCTCTTGCCTCGGCTCCATCAACCTTGGTTTCTTCGGTACCAACTGAAGAACCTTAGGAATGACAGTCACTCGTCGACTCCAGTCGTGAGAGTCGAACCAACACTTCGGTTCCAACTCTACCGCTCGGCGCTTCGGCGCAGATGTCCTCGGACCCATCCTCTGGTTTGCAGTGTGAGGTCTCAGTTCAGAGCGATCGACTGATCTCTTCGGAGCCGGTCGATTCTTCGAATCGGGATTCTGGTGCCTTCGATGCCATGAGGAAGGTTTTGTCTGCTAAGACCACTACTTCCTCAGATCTGTCTTCATCTCTTCCCAAAAGGCCTCGTTCTACCACTTCTCCTCAGATCCCTTCTAAGCGTCGCGATCCAGGGCCTCAGGAATCCCCTTTGGGTGACCCCTCCTCCCTAGATACTTCTCCGAAGGCTCCCACCGAGGAAGTGCCTAGGAAGAAACTGTGCAAGAGGAGGCACTTAGATTCCCCTCAAGAATCTCTTACATCAGATACTGACTTGGAGTAATCAGAAGGGTCCCCACGGTCCCCCTCAGAAGATGTCTCATTTTCAGACATTCTAGAAATCCTGAAACAGAGAGGGGATTGGCAGTCCCTTGCCCCTACTGAGGACTAGTCGGTTCTCCTGAAGGCCTTTGGATCTCAACCATCCACCTCTTGGGTTACTCCACCCTTCGATGAACTAATGGAACTAGATGCTCAAAGGGCGTGGGAGTCTCCTGACACCATGGAACCAGTCCCTCGAAGGCCTAATAAGTTCATTACTGCACCATCAGACATATCCTTCTTGACAAAAGGAGTTCTGGTAGATACTATGGTGGTAGCGGCGGCCACTAAGAAAGAGATATCGGAGTCTTCTTCTACTGTCCATCCTCCTAATAAAGATTCCAGGACTATGGACAGATATGGAAAACGCATTTTCAGTTCGGTGACATTTTCCATGAGATCGCTAAACTACCTAACTCATTTCACACATCTTCAATGAGATCTTCTCAAAGAACTAGGAAACACTCTCCAGGGTAATGTAGCTGATGCAATCTCTGACCAGGTGAATGCACAATTCAACACCCTAAATTCCATAGTCAACTCATCCATGCGGCTCATTTCATATGCTGACGAAGGTTCGAGTAGAGCGGTGGGTTCAGCGATAGCTCTTAGGAGACAATCCTGGATGTGCCTGTGCTCCTTCGCGGAAGCCTTTAAGTCTTCATTTGTGAACACCCCCTTTGACGGATCGGCCTTGTTCGGTCCAAAAGTTAAGGAGACACTTATGAGGTGTGAGCAAGAAGGAAAGACTCTATCTGCCATCGGAGTCTGTTTTTCCACTCCAACCGGACAGTACCCCAAAGGGCAATGAAGTGGGAAAATGTGGCTCCGGAAACCTCAGGAAGCTTTCCAAAACACACCTACAGATACCTCCTCCAGAGGCAGAGGAAGAGGTCAAAATAGAAGACGCCATCCAATCGGCAGAGGTGGTCCACAAAACCAGTGTGACAGGGACCAGTTCTCTGGCAAACCCTATCAGCGTTCCTGAAGGGAAGCCCGGCTGTTCTACTCTGGAGACAGTTGGGGGTCGCTTAGCTTTACACCCAAATGCCTGGCTAAACATCACAACAGATTCCTGGGTGAAGAGTATCATTACCAGAGGTTATCACATTCCCTTTATAAGAAATCCCCCTGTATTTGCAAAAAGTCCAGACGTTCCACCCAGTCTGAGAAAACTAGCAGAGATAGAGATTCAAAATCTTCTAGACAAAAGAGTCATCCAGCCAGTCCTGGCAGACCAAAGAGGATTTGGAACTTACTCAAGGTTCTTTTTAGTGCCAAAGAAGACAGGGGACTGGAGGCCCATTCTAGACCTCTGCAGGCTCAACGCCTTTGTAAAGAAGGAGAAGTTCCGGATGGTCGTGCTGCAAACAATCCTCCCTTTTTTGTCAAAGGGGGAGTGGATGTGCTCTATAGATTTCAAGGATGCATACTACCATATCAAAATGGACAGAGCATCCAGAGATCATCTACGTTTTTGGCTGGGAGCCAGTCATTACCAATTCAGAGCCCTGCCCTTTGGTCTCACCACAGCCCCCAGGGTGTTCACCAAATGCATGGTGGTGGTTACGGCTCATCAGAGATGACTAGGATTCCGAGTGTTTCCGTATCTGGATGACTGGCTCCTTACCGCCACCACCAAGTATCAACTTCTGCAGACAAGAGACTACTTAATACATCTTTGTTCTCGTTTAGGTATCACTCTAAATTTTGAGAAATCTGCATTATTGCCCTTGCAGCATATTACCTTCTTAGGAGCAGAAATAGACACCGTCACCGAAAAAATCAAGTTGCCTCAATCCAGAATTGTCTCACTGAGGGTTCAGTTATCCAGCCTCCTAGTTCTCGACAAAGCACTGGTGTCACAGATACTACAACTTTTGGGCACAATGGCGGTGGCCTTGATAGCAGTTCCCCTAGGCTGAATGCACATGCGGATATTACAATGGCTACTTTTCACTCAATGGTCCTACCAGAGTCTACCTTTATCATACGAGATTCGATTGACAACTCTTTGCAAGAAAGATCTCACTTGGTGGTTAATCAGTGACCAAGTGACAATCGGTCGTCCCTTTGTTCTTCCCCAGCCCGTAGCCACAGAGACCACGGATGCTTCCCTGATAGGGTGGGGGAGGGCTTTTACAGGGAAAGACTATCCAAGGCACTTGGTCAGTTATGGAGACTCATTTGCATATCAACGTCCTGGAGCTGAGAGCTGTGTTCCTAGCGTTGCAGCACTTTCACAACTCAATACCTCTAGGTACAATTGCCATCCAGACGGAAAACATGTCGGTAGTCTGGTACATCAACAAACAAGGGGGAACCAAGTCCTATCACCTATGCCGCGAGGCCCTGAAAATATGGCAGTGGGCTGTATCCACCGGATGCTTTCTGACAGCAATGCACATCCCGGGATCTTCCAACATGATAGCCGACAGTTTAAGCAGGGCCATGCTGCTGCCTCACGAGTAGTCTCTAAAACAGAGTGTGGCGGAACAGATCTTCCTCCGATGGGGCCGGCCTTGCTGTGACCTGTTTGCATCCCCAATGAATGCCAAATGCAGCAGCTGCTTTGCCCTTTATCCCCCACCGGGGAACAAACCAAGGGACGCACTCATGCACGATTGGCCCCCGGGTCTCCTATATGCCTTTCCACCGATCCCCTTAATTCCCAGATTTATTCAGAAAGCCGAAAGTCTAGGAAGGACAGTTATATTGATAGCCCCATCTTGGCCTCGACAAATTTGTTTCCCCTTTCTGCGGAATTATCAACTGGAAGAACAGTGGATCCTGGACCCAGTGCCGGACCTGCTGACCCATTCGTCGGGAGTACTTTATCCTTCCTTTCTCTCCCTAAATCTGACAGCTTGGCTGCTCCAATTCCCACTTTAGCCAGGTCTTCTGATTTGTCCCCTGCCATCCAGCATATCATAGTTTCTTCTCACAAACTGTCTACCAGGAAATTATACAATAGTAAGTGGAAACGATTCGTATATTGGGTTGCTCGCTACAACATTGATTCATTTGTGGCGCCACTTCATATCATTCTGGAGTTTTTATCCTCATTGTTCAATAAGGGCTCAGCAGCTGCCACCATAAGAGTACAATTAGCTGCTATCTCAAACTTTCATGTAGGATGTGATGGATCTAACATTATGGTGCATAGGCTTTGTAAAGTGTTCCTAAAAGGAACCCATCACCTCAGACCACCGGTTAGACACCCTATTTCTCCCTGGAATTTAAATCTCATATTATCACAGTTGATGCTTTCCCCGTTCAAACCAGCCTCTTCATGCCATCTAAAATTCCTTTCGTGGAAGACTATTTTCTTGGTAGCTATTACTTCTGCACGTAGAGTGTCTGAACTGCAGGCATTGTCCTCCAGACCGCCATATTTAATTTTTCACCCAGACAGAGTTTCTCTTAGGACTAACCCCACTTTCCTTCCCAAAGTGTGCTCAGAGAGCATCCTAAATCAATCCATCAAACTTCCTACCTTCTTCAGACATCACACCAACAAACTAGAATATATGTTGCATAAGCATGACGTGCACTGGCAGCTAAGGTTCTACCTTGACCGTACTAAGGATTTCAGACAGACTGAACAGCTGTTTGTTTCATTCACTGATAACAGGAAGGGACATGCAGTTTCAAAAACCACTTTATCCAGATGGCTGGCTAACTGTATCAAATTTGTTTATGCGTCTACCAATCAGTCATTGTCCTCTGACGTTAAAGCCCATTCTACCCGGCAGTGTCTACATCCCTGGCGTATGCTGCCCGTTTGCCTTTAGATGTTATCTGTGCAGCTGCCACATGGTCTAAGCCTCACACGTTCATCACTCACTATAAAGTGGACAGGGCTTCCAGAGACAGGGCCTCCTTTGGTTCCACTGTGCTCAGGAATGTTCTCTTGTGAGCCACCCAGGATTAGGGTGCTTGGGATGCTACCCGTTTGTAAGAACAAAACGGCAAGATAGTACAACTTCACGTAAAGAAGTTATGTACTTACCATAACGTTCCATGTGAGTTGTACATCTCGCCTTTTTGTTCTTGCATTCCCTCCCTCCATCCCCCTCCATGGAGAGTGATGGTTGCCTTAGCAGGGAGGTCAGTTTTGGTCATTTTTAGATCAGCCTATTCTTGGGCAGGTTGCCTCCTTCCTCTATTCCTGTTTTCTTCTGGAATTCACGATTCAGGGGGTTGGTACCTTTCCTTGGTTTCCTGTGTTGCAGCTTGCTAGATCTGGGGAGTTACAGCAGGGAATCATGGGATATCCACTAGGTCTCGAGCTTCTCTGAGAGTCTGAGCTTGGAAAGGGGACGACTCAGAGCCGAGAGATCGGCTCCGAACCCGTTTGTAAGAACAAAAAGGCGAGATGTACAACTCACATGGAACGTTATGGTAAGTACATAACTTCTTTTTTTATTTTTTAGGCTTTGGGCATTGATGGTAAGGAATTTGAGGTGTTTATTGGTGGAATTATTGTGGGAGCTGGTGTAGTAGGAGAGAAGTTTGGTCCTGGATTAGGGTCAATGTCACTGGCTAAGCAGAGGTAAGTGAGATAAGGAATAAGTTGTTTTGGTTTGTACTTAGTTAGAAGTGTCTGGTAATGAAAAGGTCTGGGTTTGTAGTATTTAGTAGTGATTGGAAGAAGTTTTACTTTGAAGAGGAGGGAAAGGCGGGAGGGAACTAAAGAGGCTGAGATGTTGTGGAAGTGTGTTGTGTGGGGGAGGTGGGGAGGCAGAGGTGGAGGGTGTAGATGGAAGTGAGTAAAGGAGCTGGCATGGTATAGAGGAAGTAGAAGGATGAGGATGAAAGTGGAAATAAAGGTTTTAGGAGTAGGAGAGTACATGATAGGTGGGGCCTGTTGGATATAATAGAGAGGAGGTTAAGGGACTTAGGAGGGAAGGGGAGAGGTAGTGAGAGGCAGGTGGGGTGGAGGGAAAGTGTTGAGCATTGGTCGGTGGAGAGAGAGAGGGATGTTAGGAGGAGAATAAATGTAGGAGCACTGGGAGTGGATGAGATTTGAGGGTAGGGTAGGGGAGCGGAGTGAGCCCACATGGAACGGGTCAGAAACAAGGAACTGGAAGAGCAAGTCAGAGAGAAACAATCAGTGAGGTGATTAGTAAGCACATAGCAGCAAGGCTCAGGAGTAAGGTGCAGTACTGCTAAGAGAGACTGAGGGGGGGAAGGGAGGCTACAGAAGTTAGGGCAGGGCAATAGAGCAAGTAGGACAGACACATATCCAGTAGCTTGATTTACTTTATAATAAAGTATCTAAAAGTAGATTAA
Organism: Protopterus annectens; assembly: GCF_019279795.1. NCBI lineage: Eukaryota > Metazoa > Chordata > Ceratodontiformes > Protopteridae > Protopterus > Protopterus annectens. The sequence goes on from NC_056731.1 coordinate 284,084,310, forward strand.
TGCTGCCATCTAGTGGACAGATCAGTTAACAGCAGCTAATGGATGTCAACAGTCAGGAAATTCAGGAAATCTCAAGGTAGGATACACCAGGGAATGATATACACGCGGCAAGACAAAACTTTGGTTCTTTTGAGTGTTAGTACAGGTTCTGCTCAGGGGACTAGTACAGCACTGGAAAAGTAAGCATTTGCTTTAGATGGATGCCAACAGTCAGGAAATTCAGGATTCAAATATTGGTACAGTTGTTTCATGCCACTCAAAAGTTGTACATATCTTACAAGAACAATAAATACCATTAAATACTGCTTATCTAAATTCAGTCAATAGACAACAATTCACAGACAAAAAAAATTAAATGCCATTAATATTCTAGTCCCAAACTCAGATCAGTCTTTTCAGCTCGTTGTCTTAGTATCTTCAGCCGTTGAATTCAAATTCAATTCAATTCAGTTGAAGTAAATGAACATCTGTGAGGGACCAATGGTTGCTTGACATTTCTTCACATGTATAGTATTTAAATGTATTCATTATTCATTTTTTTACACTGAAGAAGGCTAAGTTTAGAGTTAGCTGAAGCTGGTTTGTTTATATGGACTACCTATGTATTGTATAGTAGTCTATTAAATTCACAGTTTTGCCATTGTCTGCTGGTTTTGTTTTTTTGTGTTGTCATTACAAGAACTTCCCATGCCTCACTTAGTCAGGATCACTGACTCATGCAAGAGAGATCTCCTATGGTGGCTTCAGTCCGACCAGGTGACCATAGGACGACCTTTTGTTGCACAACTACCTGTAGCTACAGTGACCACGGACACTTCCCAGGTAGGGTGGGGTGGGGGCATTATCTGGGAAGGACGGTCCAAGGCACATGGCAAGAACACAAGGCCCATCTGCACATCAGTGTCCTAAAGATGAGAGCAGTGCTCCTAGCGTTGCAGACACTCCAGGACTCTCTTCCACTAGGAACGATTGCAATCCAGTCAGACAACATGTCGGTACGGTAGTCTGGTACATAAACAAACAAGGAGGAACCAGATCTTCCCCCCTTTCTCGAGAGGCGCTAAGAGTATGGCAATAGGCAATTTATTCCCAACATTTTCTGATAACAACACACATCCCGGCGAAATCCAATGTGATAGCGGACAAGCTCAGCAGGGCGATTTTAATGCCTCATGAGTGGTCTCTGAACCAAGACATAGCGGAAGAGATATTCCAAAAATGGGGCCAGCCTTGCTGCAATCTTTTTGCCACTCCTATGAATGCCAACTGCAGCAGCTACTTTGCCTTAATCCCCCCTTTGGGGGAGACACTGAGAAACGCACTCATTCACGATTGGCCTTCAGGACTTCTGTATGCCTTTTCCCCCTTTCGCCTCATACCCAAAGTCATCCAGAAAGTGAAACTTTTGGGAAGCAGACTGATTCTTATTGCCCTATGCTGGCCTCATCAGATTTGGTTCCCTTTTCTCTGGCATCACCTACAGGAGAAACCCTGGGTTCTGGACCCAGTTCCAGACCTTCTGACTAATATGTCCAGAACTCTTCATCCTACTCTCCAAACCCTCAATTTGACAGCATGGCTGCTCTACTTCCAAACTTAGCCAGGTTTCAAGACTTCACACCAGCAATAAAACACATTTTAGTATCTTCTCACAAAGCTTCGACCAGAAAGTTATATTCTAGTAAATGGAAGAGGTTTTTTTCCTGGTCACAAGAGAAAAACATTGACCCTTTCTCTGCCCCAATCAGTTCAATTTTGGAATTTCTTGAGGAACTTTTTCAGCAAGGCTCTGCGGCAGCTGCAATTAGAGTCAAACTAGCTGCAATATCTAATTTCCACATTGGTGAATGTACTCCTAACCTGTTGTCACACAAATTCTGTAAAGCGTTTCTAAAAGACACTTGTTTATTGAGACCTCCCATTAAAGAATATCTTCCTCCGTGGGATTTGAATTTTGTTCTGACTCACCTACCTTTACCTCCTTTTGAACCCTCATCATCTTGTGATCTCAAATTCCTTTCTTGGAAAACTATTCTCCTGGTAGCCATTACATCTACAAGAAGAGGCTCAGAGTTGCATGCTCAATCTATCAAGCCACCATACCTGATGTTCCATAGAGATAGAGTATCCCTACGTAGTAACCCGTCCTTCGTGCCAAAAATCTGTTCCTAAACCAATCTAAATAAGTCTATTGATCTTCCAGTGTTTTTTCCCAATCATAGCAACAAGGCAGAGTACAAACTTCACCAATTGGATGTGCATAGACAGTTTAGATTTTATCTGCATAGAACTAAAGATTTCAGAAAAACAGATCAATTGTTCATTTTGTTTTCTGAAGCAAAAAAGGGCAGTCCAGTTTCAAAAATCATGCTTTCAAATTGGCTCTCGAATTGCCTTACCTTTATATATTCCTCAAATGACAAGAATTTACCATTCAATGTTAAGGACCACTCGACCAGAGCATTAGCAACATCCTCTGCTTACCTGGCTGGATTGTCAGTGGACAGTATATGCGTTGCTGCTACGTGGCAACTCCTCATACATTTATTACTCATTACAAAGTTGATTTGGCCTCCACGGACAGGGCCTCCTTTGGTTTCACTGTACTCAAAGGTGTTATTCTGTAAGCCACCCGGGGAAAAGGTGCTAGGGACGCTGTCCCATCCAGTAAGAATTAAGGCGAGATAGGACAACATAACATAAAGGAGTTATGTACTTACCATAACGTTCCATGTTTGTTGTTCATCTCACCATTCATTCTTATGACCCTCCCACCTTCCCCCAGCCAAGGACTCCTTGAGGACCCAGAGGTGAAGTTTTCCTTCCTTACTAAGGAGCTCCTTTGTAATCTTTCCTTGTTGTTTCTATACCTGCTGTATCATTGGTAGTTTTCACAGATTATTTATAGTTGGCAGCAAACAAGATCTGGGGAATTACACCACTGCATGATGGGATACCTTCCTGCCACGAGCCAAGTTAGAGACTTTGAGCTAGTATATTCAGCTGGGACAGAGCCGAGGATTGGCCCTGAACCCGTCCAGTAAGAATGAATGGAGAGGTTGACAACAAACATGGAATGTTATGGTAAGTGCATAACTTCTTTTTTTCATATTATGTCTAATTTGGTATAATTATTTAAAATGTAGATGTTTTGTATTATTTTTGAAGATTGTAAAACACCTTCTTCTTCTTTCAGCTTTTCCCAGTTAGGGGTCGCCACAGCGGATCACCTGTTTCCATTTCTTCCTGTCCTCTGCATCTTGCTCTGTCACACCAACCACCTGCATGTCCTCTCTAACCACATCCATAAACCTTATCTTAGGCCTTCCTCTTTTCCTCTTACCTGGCAGCTTCATCCTTAGCATCCTTTTCCCAATATACCCAGCATCCCTCCTCAGAACATGTCCAAACCAATGCAGTCTCGCCTCTCTGGCTTTGTTTCCAAACTGTCCAACCTGGGCTGACCCTCTAATATACTTATTCCTAATCTTGTCTACCCTCGTCAAACCCAGTGTAGATCTTAACATCTTTAACTCTGACACATCCAGCTCTGACTCCTGTCTTTTTGTTAATGCCACTGTCTCCAACCCATATAACGTAGCTGGTCTCACTACCCTTTTGTAGACCTTCCCTTTCACTCTTACTGGTACTCATCTGTCACAAATCACTCCTGACACTCTTCTCCACCCACGCCAACCTGCCTGCACTCTCTTCTTCACCTCTTTTCCACACTCACCATTACTCTGAACCATTGATCCCAAGTATTTAAAACATATCCACCTTCGCCAACTCTACTTCCTGCATCCTCACCATTCCTCTATCCTCCCTTTCATTCACACAAATATATTCCGTCTTAGTCTGGCTGACCTTCATTCCTCTCCTCTCTAGAGCATATCTCCACCTCTCCAGGGTCTCCTCAACCTGTTCCCTACTCACACTACATATGACAATGTCATCTGCAAACATCATAGACCACGGGGACTCCTGTCTGATCTTGTCTGTCAACCTGTCCATCACCAGTGCAAATAAGAAAGGGCTCAGAGCTGAACCTTGATGTAATCCCATCCTCCACCTTAAACGCATCTGTCACTCCCACTGCAGATCTCACCGCTGTCACACTACCCTTGTACATATCCTGTACCACACTTACATAAAACTATTGTTCTTAAATGTTTTGTAAAACTTTGTAGGTTTTTTTTCCCGGGTCTCTGCTGAAAGTGGGCTCCTACCCAGTTTCACTTTACCAGTAATCAAATATCAATAAATAAATTAATAACTTAGAAATAAAAAAATGGAAACAGAGGTGGATTGCATGGAGACAACCTGTACTAGAAATCATAATGATGACAAAAAATGCAGTGATGGCACTTCATACAAAAGATGTTAGAAATATTTTGGAAGGGATTATGAATGATGTAAGACATTTGTCTGGACTATTATCAGGATATAATAGTCAAGTAGAATGTATGAAATTGATGTCTGAGTTATTGCATGACCACTATGATGCCATGTTGCTGATACCACAAAACTCAAATGAAGCTTGAGATATGGCATTGAAAGAGTACAGACAAATAAGTGTACACTGAGCATCAACTGGTTCAATGGAAGAAACAACTAGAAGAAGTAATTTGAGATTGAGTCATATTTCCAAACCTGAACAGAATGCAAATGATTTAGACTCTGTTAAAACTATGTTGGTGTTTTAGACAGGATTTAGCAAGTGGTCATTAGGGCAGAGAGTTTTTATTGGTTGCATTTGTCCCCATTTGATCAAAAGTTTGTTTAACCAAGGACATTTTTGGTTGAGTTTCTCTCATGGTTTTGAAAAAGATTAGCTTAACAATTATGGCAACCAGGAAAGAGTTCTACAAAGAGGAGTGACCTACTTTATAAACTATGTTTATTTCTGAGACTATATGGCATTAGAGATTGCAATTGTTAGAGGTGATTAAAAATATAAATGCCAGAAAATGAAATAGAAATTGACTTTTTCTGCAGTCTTGAGAGTGTTTCTCCAACTGAGATGTGATGGTTTATATGTCCAGAGTGAGCGATGATAATATTGAAAAAGTGATCACAGATGCTGGATCTTGATATGAAGGATGTGAGTCATACACGTCCCTCTAAACCTGATGCTCTTCTGTCCTTATCTCAGTGGATGTATCATGTACCCTAATGGAGATATGCCAAGAGTCTGCTTCTCCTCAGGTCATTTCTTTGGATACCCCATAAACAGGAAACAGAAGATTAAGTATGTTACCACTACTGTTACTCCGATTCCCTATTACACCGTCGCAGATGCAGGTTGTCAAATGCATCTTTGTCGAACAGTAAAGCGTGAAAAGGTAAAATAGCGAAGCAGCTTTTCAGCAAATTCTTTCCCTGGGAAAGAATTTGTGTGTCCGCTTTCGCTACTTTGCCTTTTCGGCACTGTATTGCGATCTCAGAGTTGGTATATTTAAGTAGGGGGGTGTGGGGGGTACAGCCCCCCACGTCGGTGGGTGTGAGTGGTGAAGCCCCCCACATTAAGTAATGTTTTACTGTTTTTTTTTTCCGGAACAGAGATTGTTTTTCATTGGAAAATAATCGCTGTTCTGAGGTTTCGACATTGTAACCTTTCACTTACATGGGGTCGATTATCTGTCGTTCGCTCTTCTGAGTGTGCGATATGACAATATAGACCCGTTACTACTACTGTTCCGCAACAGGAGTTGTACAACTTTTCTCCAGGGTTTTCAGAGCCTTAAAGTCTCTTAAGCCTGCTGAGTTTTTCTGACTTCTTTCACTACACAGTAAAAGAAAAGGGACATCTCTTCTTAACATGAGGACTCTTCAGCTTCAGATGTTGAGTCTCTGGTTCATTCTTTACTAGATTCCGTCTCCTACTGAGATGGAGACATTCCATCTCCTGACTCTTCAATGGAAGAAATGTCATATGGTGACTCTATTCTAAAAATGATACAAGCACTTCAACTGAGAAGGAAAACAAGTCTCAGATATTCAAAAAAAGATATCACAGTTTATTCGTAAGCCTTCAGTAATTTCTACAGTGCTAAATGCATTGCAAGATAATTCCTGTCTGCATTCCTAGCCAAATGCATGTAAAAAAATAGATTTTACTACGTGCTGGTTTCTCGCAAGTATCTGACCCAACTTTTACCATCTCCTAATTCACTACCAAATGATAAAGACATAAGGGCTATGGATAGGTACCGAAGGAAGGTGTATACCTCGGACACTTTCTTTCTGTGCATTGAAGTACAAAACCCATATCCCTAGATAGTTGACTATTTTTAACAACATGAATAAGCTTATTTCAGGCATCCTTGATACTGGCAGTAAGAATGCTTTACAGCAGGGGTGTCCAACAGCTAGTAATGTATTTTGGGGACTGTTGATTTTCTTTTCTTAACATAATACACTGGTAGGGTCAGCCAGATGTGAGTGGTCTGTGTCTTTCGGGGGCTGTTCATGACTTTCTTTCTTTTTTTTTTTGAAATATAATATCCTGCCATGTCTCAAATAGATATTAGATATGCATTGTGTTCTGGGGGGCTGTTTGCAGATGGCATGTTTTTTTTTACCTAATATCTTTTTTGCAGGGTTAGTCAAGATACGTTAGGATGGTTTGTCAATATTTTGTTGCTGAAATAAACTCTACTCTTGCATGAGTAAAGTGTCTATGGGTAAACTGAAGTAAGGTCACGTGCAAGTTCCTCGCTATGTGATGTGAAAGAAATACAGTAATGTAACCATGTTTTTTTATAGGTTCATAGGTTGGTACTGGGCTATCTGCCCGAAGGCATATCTTAGCCCAGCCACATTGTGCGGTATTCACCACCCCTTTAGTAGTTCCCTAGACCCTTGTACTAGCAGCTAGTACCCTTGGCCCCTATCTAGCAGTGCTGTTGGTGTGATCCCCGGTGTGCACTTTCTGTTACCCATCCACTCATCAAGGTTCCTCTTGAAGAGTGATAGTGAGGGGCTCTGTCTTATGTAGATCGGGACCCTGTTTCATAGTAAGGGAAGTCTCTGCAAAGGGAATCCATCCCTCCAGCATGTTTTATTCATTGTTGTGTTAAGGTTTATATCCCTAGAGCGTGTAGCTCGAGTAGATTTGGTTTTGCTAAGATGGAAGATGTTCAACAATTCTGGGTTGGACATGGCTCTGTACGTTAGACAGAGATCGCCTCTGAGAAAGCGGTATGCAACAGAGAACAGTCTTAGCTTTTTCAATCGTGCTGCATAGGGCAACTGTTTGAGGCCAGTAATCCTCTTGGTTAGGTACCTTTGTGGTCTCTCCAGCTGCTGGAGATGTCTAGCCAGGTACATTCCAATTTGTGCATTGTACTCAATAATGGGTCTGATGAGGGGAGAGTAGAGGGGCACCATTACATCCTTAGATCTTGATGTGAACCCTTTCATGATCAGATGGGTCCCATAGAAGGATTTTCTAACCACTTTGGCAACATGGTTATCAAAGGAAAGCTGACTATCTACTTGGGTCCCTAGATCCCTTATTTCTTCTTCAGATTTCAGGGGATTACCTCCTATGTTGTAGTTTGTGGTTACTCCGTTTTTTCCAAAGGGGATTACTACGCATTTTTTTGCATTTAGCTTGAGACCATGGCTTTGACACCATGCATCAGTCTCATTTAGGCCCTTCTGGAGGATCTCCATGTCGGCCGGAGACTCTATTATAGCACCCAGTTTGCAGTCGTCCACAAACTTAGTCAGCCACAGCCCTTCCGTGCTTGCCTGTACTTCTGAGAAGTATATGCCAAACAGGAGGGGGCCCAGGACAGAGCCCTGAGGCACACCACTTGTTACTGGTCTGGATTTGGACATAGATCCCGCTACTCTTACTTTATGGGATCTGTCTAAGAGCCAGTTTGCGATCCATCTTGTGACGTAAGGGTTTATGCCGAGGCTGGTGAGCTTATCAATAATACCTGAATGGGGAATGGTGTCAAATGCTTTAGCAAGGTCAAGGTAAGCCGTGTGTACCTCCTTTCCCTTATCTATAGCCTGAGTAACTGTCTCAAAGAAATCCACCAGGTTCAGGAGGCATGATCTGCCCTTGATGAAGCCGAACTGTGTGGGGTCCAGTGACTGGAGGTTCCCAATCTCTCCATTTATGAGTTCCATAATGATTCGCTCCATAGCCTTACAGATCAGACTGGTCAGGCTTATTGGTCGGTAGTTCCCAGGGTCAGTTGTGGCCCCACCCTTGTGTGTATTATTTAAAATTTTATAATTAGGCATCCATTATTAAATTTTTTGCTTGAATGCAGCTAGAGTGGAGACAGAAGGTCAACTTTGATCTCCTATGGCAGCAAAACAGTTAACCACATTATATATTTTATATGTGGCCCTAAGACAATTCTTCTTCACTTAATGTGGCCCAGGCAATCCAAAAGGTTGGATACCACTGCTTTACAGAATAATTGCAATTTAGCTACTCAGGTAGCAAGACATTCCAGAAAATGTAGCTACAGTGCTGCTGACATTTTTTCCAGAACAGTAGCTATTAGATCTCTCCATAGGAGGTATTCCTGGCTTTGTCTCCAGGCCTTGCCAGATGATGTTAAGGCTAAGCTTTTGGATGACACTTTAGACAAAGGCGGTTTGTTTGAACCAACTTTTGCTGCAGTGAATTTTCCAGAAATTGCAAGAAAGGTGGAAAAAAAGTATGCATGATTTCAAACTGCTTTTTACCTTCTCCCCTTGCCAAAGTTCCAGAGAAACTATCCATCCAAATCTGGTCCACTTTTCCATAAGTGCCAAAAATTCCATCAAAAAGGAAAGAAATTCTCTAAGAAAAAGTGTCAAGATAAATGTAAGACAGACATCAGAGGAGCCAAATGGTCTTCCTCCCTTCTGACCCACTTCAGCCAACCCCCTACCATCCCTACAGGAAGACCGTCTTAGTGTCTTCACCTTTGGAGAAAGATAACATCAAACACCTTGGTATTGAGCATCATTCAAAATGGGTTCAAACTCACTTGGAATTCTCCTTCTGTACCATATGGCATCCCTCAAGTACTCCCAAGCCAGCACCACCTGCTTCTTCCAGTTTTACTAGAGTTGTTCCATGAGGTGCTCATACAGTCAGTCCCTGCTTACAAAAAAAAGGAAAGGTGAGTTTTATTCCACAGGGGGATATGGAGGCCTATTTTTGACTTGGCCACTCATAATATTTATTTATTTTTATTTATTGGTATTTGTTTACCTGGGAAGTCTGACTGGTTTAAGGTTCCCATTTTTAGTGGAATCCCAGGGGAAAAGCTCCACAGATAAATTAATAATCACAGCCAGTTCCAATTAGCAAAACAGAATATGACAATTAACAAAATTCATAATTCCTAAATTGCATTTCATAAGCAGAAAAAAAGTGTACATTATTGTTTACTAAATAATGAGTTGCATTTCATAAGGATTAGAAGAAAAATTATATGAACTGGAGTTTAGAGATAACAATAACAGTGTGTAACAGGTATAAGGTGTGGCAGAAGATTCTTAAACAATAAGATCTGATTATTTTTTTCATTCTTCTTCACTAATGGGTTCAGATCCAATCCTCTGATCTGACTAGGCTGCATATACTAGACTTTGGATCCAGTTCTCAAGCTCCTCCCTCTATCCATAATGACCTACTCAATCCCCATTGCCTCAGATCTCATTTGCCGCCATCGTGATTAGACACAGGTTCTGCTCTCGAGCACTTGTAAGAATATTTGCTTCATTTTTCTTCAAAGCCTTAGAACTTTATAAATTTAAATAACTTTTGATCTTCCCTTTAATCCTCCCTGTTAGATTTTGCTGGCACTAGGGATACTTTACAAAAAAAAAGCCTTATTTTTCTATCACTGTACATTGTTTTGTGTACTGGTTCAATATCTAAAAAGCCAACAGGTTTTAAGAAATGTACTTCTTGTGGTATTAAGATCCCTAATTCAGATGGCCACAAGAAGTGCATTTACTGTCTTGGACCAGATCACTTGAATACGGCCTGTACAGTGTGCTATACATTCAACCCTACAGCTTTGGCTGACAGGCGCAACAAAGTTATATTGAAAGGTTTGATTCCTGATTCTTTTGGGGCTCAAATCCCTTCAAAAACCGTTTCTTTGGAATCCAGGAAAAGGTCTCCTCTGAAATCCCCAAGGGCTTCATTGTAGCCTATGGAGAAAGTGAAAAAAATTGTGGCTCCGACATCCTCAGATCTGAAGTCCTTCAGCCTTCCCTTGGATCCAAAACCTTCCTTGGATCCAAAGATGTTGGCTCCCATAGTCCTCTCTCCCTCAACAACAACCTCTTATTTGGATCCTAAGCCCATGGATCTGAAGCCCAGTATGTCTCATAGGAGCTATACACCAGAGTTTTTGGTTAAACCTATTTCACCCTCCTTGCCTGCGCAATTATTTCAGACTTAAAAAAATTTTCAGGCCCCCTTCCACAACAACATCTTGTAGGTCTTCTAGATGTTTGCCAGAAGCAGATGTGGATAGGATGATGTGAAAAATTCCCAGAGTTCATATGTAGATAGGCTCCTGCCAGCTCTGTTCCTTGCTGGATCCATGAGTGAGCCTTCAAAGTCCATTTTATCTCCCTCTTGGATATGACCTGTGGTGTCAGAGACCCGGGAACTGAGATTCCCAAAAGGTTCAATGTCAGATCTGAGGAGAGTCTCCTCTACACCACTGATTTTCCTGACAGTCTCTGCTCTGTTACCCTTGGATCAAAGCAGGTCTCGGAGCCAGGATGTTGCTGCTGGGTCTGAGGGAGTGGACTCTGCTCTGTTTTTTTTCAGATCCGGCCCTTCCTCTTGGAGTGTTGGCCCTAGACAGTTCAGATCTGATTCTCTCCTTGAGAATCAGATCCAGGGGTGGCCCCAACCTACTTTCTTTGGAAGCTTTGGCTATGAGGAGGAGGTTAGGAGGGTAGAAGCTTCCCCTGGTCCATCAGCTTTCAAGGTGGTAGAAAGGACTTTTTATCTCCACAGAGAACTGTCTTCTCCTGTTTCGGATCATACCCCTTTTCTCCCATCGGTTGTGAGCCAGTCAGACCTACTCCACAGAGACAGCCAGTTCCAATTAGTCTTCAGTCAGTTCCAGTAGAGGGACTTCCTGTCTTTTCTGACACCTCTCCAGAATATCCCATGGAGGAGGTCCGCCGGAAGACGACATGTAAGAGGAGACACATTGACTCTCCCATGGAGTCTATCATGGATGACACTGATTTTCATGAGGGAGAAGGAGCCCCCAGATAGCCAGCTGATGACATCTCTTTTGGAGATGTTCTAGAAATCATTAAGCAGAAAGGTGGTTGGTCTTCCCAAACTCCTTCTCCTGAAGAATCTGTGTTCTTGGAGGCTTTTGGTTCTGGACCATCTACGTCTTGGGTAACCCCCTGGTGGATGATCTTATTGTCCTGGTTTCCCACCAGGCAAGGAAGGAGCTGAATACTGTTGAGCCCATCCTTAAGCGCCGTGACAAGTTTTTGGCCCCACCTTTGGACAGACCCTGCTGGAGCAAAGGAGTCCCTATTGATGTTGTGGTGGTGGCAGCCACTAAGAATGAACTGGTAGCAGAGTGCTGTTCTGTCCATCCACCTAACAGGGAATCTAGAGTACTGGACATATTGGGAAGCGAGTGTTCACCTCAGCTACTTGCTCTGAGGTCACTAAATTGTGTGGCACATTTTACAAGGCTGCAGAGAGATTTGACTAAAGAACTATGAAATATTCTCTGAGTCCATGTCTGCTGAGGACTTCACAAGGACTTCCTCTCAACTAGCTACTCTTTTGTCTATTTTGAACACTTCAGTGATGTTAATCTTTCATATAGCTGAAGGTACCTCACAAACAGCCAGTTCAGGTATCACCATAAGGAGACATGCTTGGATGCGGCTTTACGACTTTGCGAAGCCCTTCAAGACATCTTTTGTTAAAGCCCCATTTGATGGCACTTCCTTGTTTTGACCATCAATTAAGGATGCACTTACCTGCAGCGAACAAACTTTTTCTAGAAACCAAAAAGGTGGTTCCATAAATCTTAGTGACCTTTCCAGGATTTGTGTAGGGCTAATTCCTCCAGAGGCAGAGGTGGGAATTTTAATGATAGATGTTGCCCTAGGATCATAGGAGGTTACACGGCTAATGACCATAGGGGCCTTACAGGCGTAGCCAAGTTTTGCCCTTATTTCCATGATTAGCACCTGTCACCACTGTCTAAGAGAGACATAGGTGGAACCCCTGGGGTGAATTTACGCATCCAGTCATCTAGATTGTGTTTGAAGAGGGCCAATGAGGTGATCTGTTTGACATGAAGTGGGAGTCTGTTCCAAAGGTGTGGTAACCGCTGGGAGACAAATTTGTCCCTCTAGCAGGTTCTGTTAATCTCACATACCAGGTTAAGGCCATTAGAGTGACTAACCCTTGTATATACCAGGTTAAGGCCATTAGAGTGACTAACCCTTGTACCATTTGACTTATGGATATGCAGAATTTCCAATAAAGCAGGGTAAAAGATTGCCTTATATGCAAGGCAGAGAGCACCTCTGAGCAGTCTGTATGAAACAGAATAAAGTGACAGTGATTTCAGATGGTCCTCATGGACCTTGAATTTTCCTTGTGAGGAACCTTTGTGGTCTCTCCAATTGCTGCAGGTGCTTGGAAAGGTACATACTAAAAGGGGTATTATACTCCATTATTGGCCTGATGAGGGAAGAGTAGAAGGAGGTTATACATTTTTTCTGGTGACAATTCATTACTTGTGAGATGAGCAATATAGAATATGCTTCTTACCACTGTGGAGACATGATGGCCAAAGGTAAGGTTGCTGTCAACCTGTGTATCCAGTTCTGTCACCAGTGAGTGTGTACTTAAGAGGGCTGTTACTGATGTAGTTAGCAGGAATAAAACTCTTACTGAAAGGGATGATAATAAAATCTTTGCATTGAGTTTAAGACCATGACTTTAACACCAGTCATTTGTTTGTGTAAAACCCTCTTGTAGGATGTTGACATCGTTTGGAGATTCTATGACTCCTCCCATTTTGCAGTCATCAACAAACTTTGTCAGCCACAGACCTTTAGCTTTAGCTTGCACTTCAGAGAAATTGATTCCAAACAGTAAAGGTCCCAGGACTGATGCCTGTGGAACACCACTGGTTACAGGTCTGCTGTTGGAGGTGGATTCCCCTATTTGACTATATGGGTTCTATTAGTGAGCCAGTCAGCAACCCATCTAATGATATACAGGTTGATACTTAGCTGGGTGAGTCTGTCAATTATTCCTGAGTGCGGCATAGTATCAAAAGCCTTGGCTAAGTCTAGGTAGGCTGTGTTTACAGATTTCCCCTCATCAAGGGCCTTGGTGACTGTCTTGTAGAAGTCCACCATGTTTAACAGTCATGATCTCCCTTTGACAAATCCAAATTGAGTAGGGTCATATATTTGGAGGCTGCCATTGTCTTTGCTGACAAGGTTCTCTCCATGGCCTTCCAGATAAGGCTAGTCAGGCTAATAGGGCTATAGTTCCCAGGGTTAGTGGAAGCACCACCTATGTGTAAGGGGAAAATGGTAGCCTTTTTCCATTCAGTTGGCACAAAGCCAGTGCTTAGACTATGATTGAAAAGAATGGCATTACTAATTCTTGTTTGAGCCCATGTAGGACGCAACCTGGGATGGTATCAGATCCCATGGATACTGTGTTTTTGACCTTGGAGAGGGGATTAATGACTTGCTGTTTAGAGATACAGGGTAGAGGACAGGTGAGAGGGATTTCTTGGGCTAAGTGTGACGTGGAAGGGTGGGTGAAGTTTTCTCAGAACCTGTTGGCTAACAGGTTAGCAATGTCCATAGGCTAGATATATGTGGTATCATTAACTACCAGTTTGGCACAAATCTGAACCTTTTCTTTTAGGTTACGGATGTAAGTTAAGAATGCATTATGTTTGTCCTCAGTTGAGGAAGCTAATTTGGATTTGTAGCTAGCTTTGGGTGGCGAAAGTCAGGGAACCTTTTTGGCTAGGCTTAATAAGGCCGTTGGGCCAATAGTCTAGTACCTACCTATGAACCTATGGAGGACTTCACAAGGAGTCTTATTTGCTTGTTTAACCTGAGGAGGGAGTGTTTCCAGTTTGCGGATAACTCCCTGTTACTGTTGGACAGCAATTTCTTCCTCTTATTGTAAAGCTTGTTAATGGCAGTTGTCCACCAGACAGGTTTGCTTTTCCTCGAGGAGCTTGTTTTGGTACTATCAGCTACTGCTGCATCAGTGCAGTTGTTCAGGTGTTTGTTTAAAACATTTGTGTAGAACTCTGTATAGTTGTCAGTTCCATCTGAGGGAAGAGGTGCAGTGAAGCTATTTATACCATCCCATAAGAAGATGCCCTAGAGGCAGAGAAGGCTGACAGAACCAGGGCTTTAGAGGTTCCTTTTCAGATAGGCCCTATCAGCACTCCTGAAGTGCTGCCCAACTGTCCAACTCTGGAGGCAGTCAGGGGTTTGTTCTCTTTGCGCCTAGATGCCTGGCTAAACATCACAGCAGATTTATGAATACTAACAGTAATATCTGGAGGTTAGCACATACCATTTTCCCTTTTTCCTCCTTGTCAAAGGAAGAAACTTCCCAACATTCCACCCAGTCAGAGGAAGGAAGCAGTACAAGAAATACAGAAGCTGCTAGAAAAAAAGAGTCATCCAGAAGGTCCTGCCCAACCAGAGGGATTTGGAACTTACTCACACTTCTTTTTAGTGCCAAGGAAAGCAGGGGATCTCAAACCCATTTTGGATCTAAGGAGACTGAATCAGTATGTAAAGAAATCAAAGTTCCAAATGGTCACAGTTCAGTCCAATCCACCCTTTCTGCACAAGTGTAATTGGATGTGCTCTATAGATCTTCAGGATGTGTACTATCACATAATAACAGACAGATGATCCAGAAGACATCTTCACTTTTGGCTGGGAGCCAATCAATACAAATTCAGAGCTCCACTCGGACTCAACACAGCCCCCAGGGTGTTTACCAAGTGCATGGTAATAGTGGCAGCTCACTTAAGACTGAAAGGATTTCAGGTGTTTCCATATCTGGACGATGGGCTCCTCACCACACCCTTCAAGCATCAACTACAGCATACCAGGGACTATTTGCTCCAGATTTGCAACACCTTGGGCATCTCAATAAATCTTGCCAAATCAGTTTGTCTCAGTTCAGAGCCTGAAATTCATCGGGACAGTTTTGAACACGACTCAGGTGGCATCTTTACCTCTCCACCACATTATCTCTATCAAGAATCAGGTACAAGCTATCCTTTCACATACTTCTCCTCCAGCAAGATTAGTGCTTCAAGCACTTTGTCAGCTGCCATGATAATGCTCCCTCTTGCACACTTCTTTATGCGAATTCTCCAACAGACTTTAGCTGCACAATGGTCCCTTCTACATCAACCCTTGTCTTTTCAAGTAAGGCTCACCCTGATTTGCAGTCAACACATTTGTTGATGGATACAATTTGACAGTCTTGTTCTGAACAGACGTTTTGCTCTTCCAAACACAATCACCACAGTGACCATGGACACTTCCCAACTGGGGTGGGGGGCATTTCTTTTGAAGAATGGTCCAAGGCATGTGGTCCCCCAAGAGACCAAATTGCATATCAGTGTTCTAGAGCTGACAGCAATCCTTTTAGCATTCCAGGCATTTCAATATGCTCTCTCCTTGGGGACTCTTGTAGTTCAGATAGGCAACATATCTGTAGTCTGGTACATCAATAAGCAAGGAGGAACTCGATCATATCCCCTGTGCAGAGATGCCATGATGGTTTGGGAATGGGCAATCTCATCAGACCACTTTATTATTACAATGCACATTCGGAGGAAAACCAACATGCTGGCAGACAAACTAGACAGATCCATTCTGATGCCTCAAGAGTGGTCTCTCAATCAGTCAGTAGCGAATATGATCATCAGGCGTTAGGGCCAAACTTGCTGTGACCTTTTTGCCACCCCTCTCAACATCAAATGCAGTAAATACCTTGGTTTGATTCCCACTCCGGGGGAGTTACTGAGATATGCTCTACTTCACGCCTGGCTCTCAGGTCTCCTTTATGGTTACCCACTTCTTCCCTTGATTCCAAAATTCTTATAGAAGGCAAACAGCCTGAAGAGCTCAGTAATCCTCATTGCCCCCTTCTGGCCTCAGCAGATGTGGTTCCCATTTCCACGGTCTCATCTTCGTTATCCTCCATGGATACTGGAGCCTACTCAGGATCTCTTGTCTCACCCATCAGGAATCCAACAACCCAACCTTCATATCCTCAGGATGACCGCATGGTCTCTCCACATCAAGTAATAGACAGTCTAAGCTGTCTGCCAGTTCGTGACATTATTTTGGCTTCTCAAAAACATTCTACCAAGAAAGTCTATAGAAGCAAGTGGAAAAGATTTTCTATTTGGGCTTCTGACAAGGACATTGACCCCTTTTCTGCACCACCTTCTGCTATTCTTAATTTTCTGACAACTCTTTTTAAAGAAGGGGACAGTTTTTCTACAGTTAAGCTTCAGTTGGCAGCATTTTCAAATTTCCATACAGGAAATAAATATTTTGCGCTGGCTTCCTTCAGATTGTGTAAAGCTTTTAAGAAAGGCATTTTTCTGTTGAGACCTCTGATAAATGATCCTTCACTGCCTTTGGACCTTACTATGGTGCTTCAAGGTTCAACTCAAAAACCCTTTGAACCATCAGACAAATGTGATCTAAACTTTCTGTCATGGAAGATGGTCTTCTTGGTAGCTATAACATTGGCAAAAAGAATCTATGAACTCCCGGCTCTCTCAGCAAAACTCCCTTAAATTGTTTTTCATAAAGATAGGATTTCTATACAGGTTAACCCTTCTTTTTTACTTAGTGGCTTCTGAAAATAACATCAACTAATCCATTAATTTACCAGTCTTCTTGCCAAATGTTTCCATTAAAGGAGAGTACATGCTATATCTCTTTGATGTATACAGACAACTACATTTTACCTTCACAGATCAAACCAGTTTAAAAAGTCAGATCAGCTTTTTGTATCCTTTTCCTCAAGTCGCCTAGGTCAATCAGTTTCCAAACTTACCTTAGCTAAGTGGATTACAGACTGTATCTCACAGATTTACTCTCAGAAAGGTATGACCTTACCAAGACCTAGCAGACCTCATTTCGCTAGATCAATGTCTACTTCATCGGCTTTTTGGTCAAGGGTGTCTTTTGATGACATTTATGCAGGAGCTACATGGTCTAAGACTCGTACCTTTGTTTCAAATTACAAATTTGACATCGTATCCAGGAGTAGAGTCTCCTTTGGTTTGGCAATACTCCAGAATATTCTTCTGTGAGGGCCTCCCAAGTTCAAAGTAGCTGGGGACTCTGTCCCATTAGTGAAGAAGAATGAAAAGAACAACATCAGATTTATAAGTTATGTACTCTGCATAACTAGGCATCTGTGTTGCCCATTTTCATTCTCCCTCAACTTCCCTCCCATTCATCCCCCATCTTTTTTTCTTCTAGAAAAACCTATTGGACTGTGTTTGGAACCTGCTGTTCCAGGTTTGAGCTCTGTCTTTCTATCTGTCTTTGCACAGTTTTTCTTTAGCTATATGGAGATTAGGCAGAAAACTTGAACTGAAGCAATGGGGATGGAGTAGGGCATTATGGATAGCAGGAGGAGCTTAAGAGCTGGATCCAAAGTTTATATGGCCAAGTCGGATCCGAGGATCAGATCAAAATGCATTAGTAAGGAAGAATGAAAATGGACAACACAGATGCCTAGTTATGGTGAGTACATAACTTATAAATAATTAAGTTGTGGTATAGTTTAGATTAGCTTATATGTATTACGTTTTGGAAATAAGAACAGCTATGCAGAGAAGTATACATTGCAGTCAGTCTGTAAAAGCAAATTTGTTCAAGCTTATGATGTGGTAGACTGGGGTTATAGCCCTAGTATAAGAAGAAGATGGCACAATAATAAATCAGATGGAGAAAGAATTTTTATTTATTTATTATTTTATATTTGTTGACCGGGATAGTCTGACTGGTTACATGTCCATTTTCAGCAGAGGCCCGGGTAGAAAAGCTTTACAAAGACAAACTTAACATAGTAAAAATTAAACACAATTTACAGACTCTGTTGAGGAGTATAAGTTATACAATCTCACAAACTTATAATATGGCTTAACAATTAAAACACAAATGAGTTCCATTTACAAAATAGTATTGGTACAGTAGTAAGACTCCTCAGGTCAGAGTACCGGAAAACACAGGTTGGGCAAAGAATGAGGGAGAGTGGTGTTTGCAGTAGAGACAGTATTGCAGTGAAGATATTAGTGTTTATTTAATCTGCTGATTTGGGAGGCAGTGATATTTGAATTTTTTAGGAGGTAGATGGGCTGCAGAGAGGTGATGCGCGTTTAGTTAAGGTTTCACTGCTTACTATGAAGCAGATACTGCATGTGGCAGTCATTTCTATTTGAGAGCTGTTATAAGAGGGGCTTGCTGCTTTCCTTAAGCCTGGATTTAGTAGTTTGTGTATTGATGATCAGAGTTTTTTGGGGCCTTTTTTGTGGTTAAGTTTTACATAGCATCAATGATCCAGATGTTTCCCTTTGCCAGACTCCATATGAAGAAGAGTCTATGATATCAAAAACCTATTTGGGCACAACATTGCCATCCTTTGACCTTTTTTGACTTTGTGAAGAAAGAATTCCAGTGATGAGTAAATTGGATAATATTTAATACAGATGCTTCAAACCTGGCGTGGGGATCTGTTTCAATGAGCATGAAAGTCCAAGAGGACTCATCAAAGCAAGACAGGTGCAAGCAGATAAACATAACGAAGATGAAAACCCTGATCTTTGCATCAAAGACTCCATCACATTGGGTCCCAAGGAACTTTGCAAGTCCTCATGGACAATACTGCAGTCATGAGATATATCAACAAATAAGGGGGGGTGCAAAGTCACAGCACATTTACAGGCAGACCATGATAGATTGGTTATTGGTATTTACCACAGTATCTTTCTCCAAGCAACTTACAGCCCATCGGGTATGAATTCAATGTCAGATTATCTGAGCAGATCTAAGGCAGACTCTCATGAATGGAAGCTGAACAGAGAAGTCTTTCTTCAAATTGTCCATCAGTGGTAAATTCCCCAGTTAGATCTCATTGAATCCAATTTGAAAAGACAGCTCAGGATGTTTTGCTCCAGAGTTCCATGCAGGGAAGCATGGAGAATGAATATGTTATCAATCTCTTGTAAAGGTGGTTCCTATATGCCTTCCATCCCTTTCCACTCATTCCAAAAGTCCTTCTGATGATTCAGAAAGAGAATCCAGAAATGCTGAGGGTGACTTCTTTTTGGCATAGACAGCCTTCTTCTTTTTCATCTAGACAAGGACAATCACCCCATTTTGCCTCGTAGAATGAAATTGCTCACAACAAAATGGCTCTCTAATTCACCTAAACCTAAAAAACACTGAATCTGACTGTTTGGATGATAAGCTTCTAATTTCTTTCAGGCACCTTTAGAGGATGTGCTACAAGTAATAAAGGAAGCAAGGAAGCATACAACAAGAAAATCTTACATTTCTGAATGGAAAATATTTTCTGTGTGGTGTAGCAACACAGGACAGGACCCTTATCAACTGGGTATACCTGTTATCCTTCAATATTTGTGTGAGCTGCTCAACTCAGAACTGGCATACACCTCTGTCAAGGGACATCTGTCAGGCATTTCAGCCTGATTACCTATGGACCCCCCCCTTTTCTTCATATTATGAGGTCAGACAATTCTTAAAAGGTATCCTTCATATCAGGTCCTCAAAAAAGTCCATTCTTCCTCCTTTGGACCTGAATTATGTCCTTGTAAAATGAACTCTTCCTCCTTCCGATCCAGCTTCTTCTGCATATCTAAAGTTCTGTTCCTTAAAGACAGTTCTGTTAGTGGCACTAACATCTGCTAAACAGTTTTCAGAGTTACAGTTACTTATGTGCTCTCTTCCCTTTTTTCACCTTGCATAAGGATACGGTAACCATTAGGACTAATCCATCTTTTATAACTAAAGTGGTCATTGAAATGTCTCAGTCCATTGATCTTCCTAATTTTTTACCTAATCCTCAAAAAATAAGTATTCTTCATTTACTAGATGTCCACAGGAAACTTGGATTCATTTTGGACAAAACACAACCAATTAAGAAATCTCACCAGTTGTTTACTGCCTTTGAAAGAAAAAAGATTGGTTTCCCTGTTACAAAACTGATCATATTAATTTGGCTTTCTCTTACCATTTCTTTGTTGTTACTTTTTTATGAAAAATCTCTCCAAAGTCAGGTCAAAGATTACTCTGCTGGAGCAGTTGCCTCTGTAAGAGTTTATTTTAAATTTCTTGTTTCAGGGTCCATTCTGAATTAACATCTTGGCCATCCATTCATACCTTTACTAAACAATACAAGACTGATGCTTTTTTCTGGAGCCAGAGCTGGCTTTGCTTGATCCATTCTACAAGGGATACTAAATCCCGGTAATATTTCCAAGACTTCTTCCAAGTCGACATAAAACTTTCAAGAATCTTCCCAGTTGCCAGGAATACTGCAAATATCATCTAATGAAGAACACATCACAGTTGTGTCAAAACTTACCATAACAGCTGATGTTCAGATTGATCACTGTTACAGTATATGCACCCTCCCTACATTCTCCTCATGTTTTTATTACTTTCAGTCTTACTTTGGCTGTGATGGATGCTTACAGACTTTGTTCCTATATATCTGAGACCATTTTTCTTAGAGTACTAGCCTCAGATTATTAATTCCTGGGGCAAGAAGGGATTTTCTCACCTGTACATCCCTTATTTACCCACATGTAATCTTGTACATAGGTCATAGATCTGATGTGGTACCCAAACTTTTGTAAACTGGCTGAATGCACAGTATCCTTACCAGAATACTTTCCAATTATTAACACTACTTCTACAGTGATATATTCAGACATCTGTTTTTATGGTAAGTTTTTACACACTGTATATATGTGTGTGTGTGTGTGTGTGTGTGTGTGTGTGTGTGTGTGTGTGTATATATATATATATATATATATATATATATATATATATATATATATAGTGCGTGTGTGTGTATGAATGGCCATGATATCAAATGTCTGTAATGCCAAGAGAAGTTGTGGTTGACCTCTATGTGTATGTGCTAAGTTTTTTAGCTTTCAAAACTGTAAAACGCTTAGAACTCCTACACATTTTTTCTCTAACTTTTGTAGTACATGGGAGCAAGTAAAGATGAATGCGGTACAAAGAATTAAGATTCACCTGTCAAACTATTATCTGAAGGCGAATTTCTTGATATTTATGTCTTGTACATATCAAACTGGTGGATCCTTTTACAAAATTATTGTCAAAGCTGTTGTCAAGTTTTTCATCTATGCTACTTTTCCGTGACACCCTTCCTATGCCCCCCCCCCCCCACACACACACACAAATACACACCTTCAGGTGCTTGTTATTTATTTGCTTGTTTCTGTCTGTTCTGGTTGTATTTATGTAAGTGTAATTAAAGTTGTATTTTGCTAATGTAAACTAGTCAAGTCAATCATCATTTTTAAGTACATATTTTTGATGCCTTTCAGCAGTTTTCATTACTATATGTTTTTTTTCTATTTTCTATGTTGATTGCAGTGTGTTTTCTCCTCTTAACCCCAAAGTGTTTATTGTTATATGGTTATGTAATAAAAAAAGGATCACAGGAAGACTGTTCCTAAGATTCCTAAGATCTCTAAGGTGCATGTCTTCTTGTATCTTCCTTGTATATTATATAAAACTTCAAATGATTAAAACTAAGTGGTCCTCAGAAATTATTAGGTTCAGGCCAAAGGTCTACTGAAAAGGTGAATTTTTTCACTGTATATAAATTAATTCCTGTGGTGGTCAGACATAGCAAACTAACTGATGGGAGTGAAATGCCTTTCTCCTTAAGGGAGAGAGAGAGAGATTCAAAGCTTAATATCAGGAT
Organism: Protopterus annectens; assembly: GCF_019279795.1. Taxonomy (NCBI): domain Eukaryota; kingdom Metazoa; phylum Chordata; order Ceratodontiformes; family Protopteridae; genus Protopterus; species Protopterus annectens. The sequence goes on from NC_056731.1 coordinate 284,106,370, forward strand.
CTTCGTTATGCCTTGGGAGGACGCTTTAAAAACTTGGCAATACATGGCAATTGATCTCAGCAGGTGAGATATCTTCACATCAGTTTAAATTAATCAAAAGCAGTGAGAAAAACTCTTGTAGCTTTTTTAGAACAATTTTCAGCCAGACATGTACAAATCCGGGCAAAAATTTCTGCAGGCATGTTATCAATCAGCAAGCAGGGAGAAACCAGACCTTTCCAGCTGTGCAAGGAGGCAGTCAAAATCAGGATACAGCTTTATACTTCAACTTGCATCTTTAAACTACATCTGATACCTACAGAGTAATTTGGCCTAATAGCCATATGCATTTGAATGTATTACAAGGTAAAGCATCCACTGAAACAAAATACTTAATAAAGATAATGACCTGTCAAAAAAAACTTAACTATTGTAAGCAAGCAGTATGTCTATTTGATCTTCATGTGTGTCTTGGAGAAAAAAAAAAATAGCCTTTATTAATCTTGTATGAAATGTATGTTTAGATTTTTTAGCAACTCATTGGACTGATTGGAAAATGCTGGAGCATGTTTTTCTTTACATTTTTTTTGAGATGTGATGCATGAGATAGTTTATTCTCTATGCTGAAGTAATGAATTTTGAAATGAGTATTGAAGCTGTAAGTCATGAACTGAGTTCTGTAATTCACAGTGCAAAATATTTTATGTACCACACATACTCAATATGTTCAATTTATCCTTCTTTCATTTTTTTTAGTTTTGTTTGGATTATTGTTTATATTCATTACAGTGGAAGGCTGGAATCTGTACAGTTTATCTGCTAACTCTGGTTTTGTGTAGATGTGTAGATATATATATATTTATGAAGGGTCTGGTTTTACCTTACATATAATTTTCTGTAATATTTTGTCTTTTTAAGTATTTAAGGTATTTTGGTACTGTTGTTACAGTATAATGAGGATTAGGTTTATATGTGTTTCACAAAAGGAGATACTGCTAGCTCAGCTATCTGGAATTTGCAAACAATTATATGTCATTTGTGAATATCAACATGATTCAAGTAAGATACTTGTGTTACAAATATATTAGAACTGTATGCCAGGTGTAGATCAAACTGCTAGTACAGAAGTGTGTGTTGAAAAGGTTTTTGCAAAGTGCTTAAAATGTAACCATAACATGCCCTACTGGAATAGAACAGAAATGTACCTGCACTATTGTAACTGTTTAGATGTATATATTTTAACAGTAGAAACTGGAATACAGAATGTTAACTTCAGAAAAATAGGTGAAATTAAATTACTTTATGCCCAGGCCATAAAAAAGATGTTATCTTTTAGTTTCAGTGCAGCAAGCGACACAACATCTAAAGCTAGGGAGCTTTCTGTATTGTCTTGGAAATGTTTTATTGTTTTATGATTTCCACCATTTGCCAAAGATCTGAGGAAAAGCCCTTTTCTATGTATTTTCACAGTTAGATGTTAAATACTTCTAGCTTCCAGCAGTGGAGGTTTCACCCGGGATAGAGTCAGATGACAAGAAATGAGGTCAGTTCTGCAAGCTATCTGAGCAGTATTATTTGAGTTATTAATTTAAGAACTCGCTGAGAGAGACAGCATTCTGTATTCTGTCTTGGACTTGGCAACAACTAGAGAAGACCCAATCACCACACATTTGCCTTACTCTGAGTAAATAAGTTTAGGGAACATATAATTCTCTTAGATATAGTCAGGAATATAGCAAAGCTTAATTTAGATGTTTTTCTTTCTTTATTTGAGACTGTCCTGCAATGTTGTTTTAAATATTTCCTGTGATTTTTGAACTCTGCTGTCATTGTAAATATATACTGAGTATTTTCTTCATCTATTGTTCTCATCTGCAAATTAGTAAACCAGCAGTTGAGTCTGTGAGGGACTGGATTCTGTAGAGTTGTGTTAGAACAGTTAGTTATTATCTAACAGGTAGGTCAGCAGAGTTGGGAATAGGTATCTATTATGCAAAAAGATGGTCTGTTAGGGACTCAGGTGGTGCAAAGTTATGTGACATGCCTTGTATGCAGACAGCAGCATTCATACTGCCTTTTTTTAAAGTGCTTAAACTAAAGTCTGAAAACTGAATAGTCAGTGAATTTAACAAGGTCATGAGGAAATGGCTACCATAGTTTTTGGACAAGAACTGAGAATTATGACTAGTAGAATGTAGCCTGAAAGAAAGTGTTTGCATAGATGTTTTACTTCTGTCTTTGCTCATGAGGTTATAAGTCATACGTGCAGCAAACAGCTTTGACAGAGAGGGAAGATTAGTCTTGATGAATTACTTTGTAAAGATGGGAACCAATAAAAAAAGACTGTTCTGGCAGCCACTTAGCTTTAAAAAGAGTGAAGCACTGATGATCATTCTGAGGGAAGTTTGAATTTATTTGAGAGGGCTAGAAAGACAAGCCTTACACATTGTGACGCCCCACCACTGGCAACAGTAATCAAGGAGCCCCGATCCTCACCACTGGCAACAGTAGGGGATGTTCACTGAGATGATGACAAGTGCACACACAGTATTTCCAGTTGTAGCTCTCTGCATCAGGTGCAATTTCCCTTAAGAGATCACAGAGACCACAGTCAGTCCAGGGCTGGTTTCTCCCTCTTTCTCCAGTTCCCCAGTAAGACCTCCAGCACCCTCTCTGTCCAACCACTGGCACAGGTTTACTAACTATGCCCCCTTTTTCCCCCAGACTATAAAGTAGTCATCACTGCAACCAGTCACTCCATATCAGCTACTTTAGGGCCTTTAAAGGGTGTCTAATCTTACTGTGCAATGTAAATATTAATACAAATGGTAGTTTGGCCAAGAGCAAGGCTCTTAATGAGTGGCCCACACAGGGTCACAAAATAAATATGCAAGTACTCTCAAAACTTAAATATCTCTACACAGATCAGCCACAGTGAAATGTTTAAATATATTTAATAATAAATAATAAAAGAACAAAGCATTACTAACTATATATTCACAGTGACATCAGAGTTCAATACCACAGGAAATATTTAAAATTGCAGGACAGTCTCAAATAAATAAAGAAAAGTAACTAAACTAAGCTTCACTATATTCCTGACTGAATCTTAAGAGAATTTTACTATAACCTAACAACTTGCTAATAGAGCAAGGCAGATGTGTGGTGAATGGTTCTTATTGTTGTTGTCAGGTCCAAGACATAATGCAGAATGGTCTGTCTCACTAAGAAGCTTCTCAAATTAATATCTAAAATATTACCATTGGGATAGCATGCAGGATGACATCACTTCTTGTCATTGGACTGGGTGAAAACTTGTTCAGTGACAGAACAAGTTATAGCTCAAGTTCATGTTTATTGAAGTGCTTGTGTTTTAAGCACGTTTACAATAAAATTGAATGAAATAAATATCAAAACAGACAAAAAGGTAAAAAAATTACATCATAAAAGGGCAAATCTAAATTATATACAATAGGAAAATAATATTACATATTAAACAACTATCAATATACACAAATCAAGCAAGATAATTGTGTCAGATAAAACCGGTTAGAAGCTAAAGTATGTGGACAGCAGAGGAAAGTTCATAAATTAAATAAACATTTATATAAACAAGCTTTGAGGGTTCATTCCCTCAGCAACTGGGGGAGGAATTTCAAGGGGTGGAAGTCCTAATGACCAAAGGCCTGAGTCCCAGAAGAGTGCATGCAAGCTCTGGGAACTTACAAAACCCCCATGGAAGATGAGTGTAAGGATATGGGTGGGTAGTAGGGGAGGAAGATCTTCTTAAGGTATAAGGGATTCAGTGTCATACAGGCCTAAATAAACCAAAAGTAATACTTTAGAGATGATAAGTGACTGTGCAGACAACCAGTGAAAACTCTGAGAATAGGAGTAATATAATGGTAATGAGGAGTATCAGTTAAGTAAGTAATTTCACTGTGAGGTTCTGGGCTAGATGCAGTCTATAGAGTTAATAGTGCTGGAGCCCTTGGCAAAGGGAGTAGAAATAATCAAGCTCAGGGAGAATATGGCATTAAAATGTCCTCAAGATGAAAGAAGTGGTTGCTGCAGAAAATATTTTTGAAGACAAAAGTAAGAGTTCTTTGCAACACATCACACCAAGATTTTTCACCTTTCTCACAAAAGCCAGACCATCACCCCTGTAAATCACACCTGTAGTCAGGGATTGGCTAAGGTCTTATGTGTGTTATGTTGCTGGTTGTTCTGTCATCCAGTATTAAACTGATTGCAGATTATGGCTTAGTGAATCCACAGCAAGTAGCATGTTGCAAAGGAGAAGTCGGCATAGCAGTGGTATTGAAGCCCTGTGTCTGTCTTTCTCTAAGAAGCTCTCAGTGGAAACACGTACATACAAAGGGCTTAAATTGGGATCTTGTGGAACTCAAGATGTTGAGTTTATCCTCAATGCAATTCCCTGGGTACAGCCTGTAAGGTAGAAGACAAACCATTCAAGGGCAGTACTGGTAACCCCATAATAGGGTTGAATATTGTGGTCTACAGTATTAAATGCAGAAGAGCAATCAAGGAGGAAAAGGAATAATACCGTTGATCCCTTGCCACTAAGATGTCATTTATAACCAGTGCAAGTCCTATCTCAGTATTGCATCTTGTTCAGAAACCAGTCTGCTGACTGAGGTTTCTTTTTGGGGATAAACTTTTGGCTAGGCTTCTAAGGGCGCCAGGACCATTAGCCTAGTAACCTCCAATGATTCTAAGAAAAGGGTAATGGATATGGTATTTCATAATGGGTCTATGTTACTTAATCAAAACCATTAATGATTGATTCCCTATTCATAAAACCCTTTTTGTCAAAATCGCAACCCATCGAATGGACTTTTAAATGAAATTTTTCCAACAGTCAAACAGTGGTAGGCCAACCTAGTGACCATCAAAAAAAAATCACATCATTTAAAACCTACCCAGGTGGCGAGTATGCCCCCAGCCCCCAATGTGGGTGGCTGTGCCCCTACAACTCTCCTAACTAAGTATACCATCTCCAAAATCATACTACAGTGGGGAAAAGGGCAAATTCAAGATGGTGGCAAACCATTGCTTTGCTCTAGGAAAACGTTAGCTTAAAAGTCCATTTGACGGGTTGTGGTTTTGACAAAAATGGGTAGATGAATAGGGATTCAATCATTAGTGGTTTCAATTAAGTGATATAGATCCCATTCCATAATTGCTGATTTAAGAGAAAACTATCTTCTCAATGACCATACCAGCAGAAATTATTCAGGTTATCAGAATCAAGAATTTGTTTCTACAAGACTGTGTTAACCATGTCTTTCTTTACCATAGTTAAAAAAGTAAGACAGTACTTAAAGAAGTCACAAGTTGATAGATCATGGATCCAAGTACATCAAGGCAGGTTCTGTAGGACCTGTATACAAATAGGAAGTAATAACTGTCATACTTGAAATCAGGAAAACCAGGCTGAAGTAGCCAGTTTTCTGAAACCTACAACCAATTCAAGTTATAGGTTCAAGGTGAGAAATGCATATACTTTCTGAGCTTATTGTGGAAGACAGCACAGTCCAGAATGATGCCAGCTTAGTTATAAGGCACCAAGTGGCCAAGTAATCTTTTTAAATGAAAGTGCTCTGTGAGTGAAAGACAGAATAGATTATTCAGGCTGTCTACTACCTGAAAGAGAATGGCTAACTGATTTTAAGCAAAGAGAACTCCTTTGATAGAAATGTATGTTCTTCTGGGAGATCTCTGCATGATAGCAGCAAAGAATCTGAACAAATGAAATACTGTAATATACTTCCATACCAGCCCACTCAGAGAAAATTTCTTGGGCTTGATTTTAGAAGGCAAAATAATATAAGAGAACCTAGCTACTGTACGTGTGCCGGAAATGGTCCTTAATTTGGGCTTGTCTATATTTGTACTTCAGAAAGGGGTGAAAAGAATACATCTATATTGTAGGACGTAACTGAAAAATGGAAATACTAGGTATATCACAATACATCTTTTTTTCTCTGAATGCACCTCTCTTGGCATAATAATATGCACTTAAGTCAATTTTGTCTTACACTATTACCTCATCAGAACCTGTAAAATGTATTCCTTATTCATTGCTGTCTATCACTGCTTCCATTTTAAAGGTTTGCTTGGTGCTGCATTCCAACAGAGCTTCCACTCTTAATAGAGAATGTTTAATGTTTCACATGTTAAAAATTAAAGTTGGTGTATCCTGCAAAACAGACAAATTCACTAAAAATCCAGAAAAGTAGATGGTTGGTACAAATTTCATGGCCAGCAAGAAACAATTCTGTGCAAAAACTATGAAAATCTGATGCCAGTTCACTGGCACAAATGTATTGACAATGACTACACCCCAATATGTCCCAAGTTTGATTAGATGCCTAGGCACTGGGGGAGTTGACTGGGGAGGAAATTGAGTGATTCATCAGTGCCTTGTTACCTTTTTTGGGGGAGGATGTTGGTAAAGTTCTGTCTTGGAGGAAGGCCTGAAACCTTGGGTTACACATTCAAAACTAGGATTTCTGGGACGTGTGTTCCCCCAAGAAGAGTGCACAAACTCTAGCGATAATCAGAGGTGTTTGGAAATGTGCTAATATACCGCATCTAATGTAGCAGGCATTGCTGTCTTTTCTGTCAAGCGGGGGTAGGTATTAGAAGAACACAGAACTAATCTCCTAATTCCTGCTGAATTACAGACATGATCTTTAGCTCTTAGCTCCCTCTCCATATGTCTTAGGATGTCAGGAGAAATGAGTAAGATAACTGAGAACATATGTCTTGAAGGCCACAGATTGATAGGGGAAATATTTATATATGTATATGTGTGTGTATATATATATATATATATATATATATATATATATATATATATATATATATATATATATATGGGTCCTAGTTAAATGATCAAAGTTCAGAACTTAGAATTTCATATGGCCGAAACCATATGATTGAACTTCTAAAACTTTGAACATTTAAATGGAGATCTCCATACAGCGTGAGATGGGAATATTCCCTTTTCCTTGCTGTAGTGCGATCTCGAAGTTGGTATATTTTAATAGCGGGAGTGGGGGAGGGGTGCTTTCCCCCCTGCATATGTGTTTTAATTTGTTTTTTTTTTCTTTTTTTAAATGTTCGAGTTTACAAAACTTCAGTCATATGGTCCCGACCATATGACTTTGAAGTTTTGTAATTTCAAACATTAAATGTAGCCTCATATATATATATATATATATGTGTGTGTGTGTGTGTATATATATATATATATATATATATATATATATATATATATATGTTGTTGTGTCTTTCGGCTTTTCCCGGTTAGGGGGTCGCCACAGCGGAACTCCGGTCTGCTAATGA